>NC_042958.1:10062024-10247024 GCF_901001165.1 Salmo trutta
TTTCCTCTAAACTCTCTACTTCTCTCTCTCCACTAAACTCTCTCTACTTCTCTCTCTCCTCTAAACTCTCTACTTCTCTCTCTCCTCTAAACTCTCTCTACTTCTCTATCTCCACTAAACTCTCTCTACTTCTCTCTCTCCACTAAACTCTCTCTACTTCTCTCTCTCCTCTAAACTCTCTCTACTTCTCTCTCTCCTCTAAACTCTACTTCTCTCTTTCCTCTACACTCTCTCTACTTCTCTCTCTCCTCTAAACTCTCTCTACTTCTCTCTCCTCTAAACTCTCTCTACTTCTCTCTCTCCACTAAACTCTCTACTTCTCTCTCTCCTCTAAACTCTCTCTACTTCTCTCTCTCCACTAAACTCTCTCTACTTCTCTCTCTCCTCTAAACTCTCTCTACTTCTCTCTCTCCTCTAAACTCTCTCTACTTCTCTCTCTCCTCTAAACTCTCTACTTCTCTCTTTCCTCTAAACTCTCTACTTCTCTCTTTCCTCTAAACTCTCTACTTCTCTCTCTCCTCTAAACTCTCTCTACTTCTCTCTCTCCTCTAAACTCTCTACTTCTCTCTCTCCTCTAAACTCTCTCTACTTCTCTCTCTCCACTAAACTCTCTCTACTTCTCTCTCTCCTCTAAACTCTCTCTACTTCTCTCTCTCCTCTAAACTCTCTCTACTTCTCTCTCTCCTCTAAACTCTCTCTACTTCTCTCTCTCCTCTAAACTCTCTCTACTTCTCTCTCTCCACTAAACTCTCTACTTCTCTCTCCTCTAAACTCTCTACTTCTCTCTCCACTAAACTCTCTCTACTTCTCTCTCTCCACTAAACTCTCTCTACTTCTCTCTCTCCTCTAAACTCTCTCTACTTCTCTCTCTCCTCTAAACTCTCTCTACTTCTCTCTCTCCTCTAAACTCTCTACTTCTCTCTCTCCACTAAACTCTCTCTACTTCTCTCTCTCCTCTAAACTCTCTACTTCTCTCTCTCCACTAAACTCTCTCTACTTCTCTCTCTCCACTAAACTCTCTCTACTTCTCTCTCTCCTCTAAACTCTCTCTACTTCTCTTTCCTCTAAACTCTCTACTTCTCTCTCTCCACTAAACTCTCTCTACTTCTCTCTCTCCTCTAAACTCTCTACTTCTCTCTCTCCTCTAAACTCTCTCTACTTCTCTATCTCCACTAAACTCTCTCTACTTCTCTCTCTCCACTAAACTCTCTCTACTTCTCTCTCTCCTCTAAACTCTCTCTACTTCTCTCTCTCCTCTAAACTCTACTTCTCTCTTTCCTCTACACTCTCTCTACTTCTCTCTCTCCTCTAAACTCTCTCTACTTCTCTCTCCTCTAAACTCTCTCTACTTCTCTCTCTCCACTAAACTCTCTACTTCTCTCTCTCCTCTAAACTCTCTCTACTTCTCTCTCTCCACTAAACTCTCTCTACTTCTCTCTCTCCTCTAAACTCTCTCTACTTCTCTCTCTCCTCTAAACTCTCTCTACTTCTCTCTCTCCTCTAAACTCTCTACTTCTCTCTTTCCTCTAAACTCTCTACTTCTCTCTTTCCTCTAAACTCTCTACTTCTCTCTCTCCTCTAAACTCTCTCTACTTCTCTCTCTCCTCTAAACTCTCTACTTCTCTCTCTCCTCTAAACTCTCTCTACTTCTCTCTCTCCACTAAACTCTCTCTACTTCTCTCTCTCCTCTAAACTCTCTCTACTTCTCTCTCTCCTCTAAACTCTCTCTACTTCTCTCTCTCCTCTAAACTCTCTCTACTTCTCTCTCTCCTCTAAACTCTCTCTACTTCTCTCTCTCCTCTAAACTCTCTCTACTTCTCTCTCTCCTCTAAACTCTCTCTACTTCTCTCTCTCCTCTAAACTCTCTCTACTTCTCTCTCTCCACTAAACTCTCTCTACTTCTCTCTCTCCTCTAAACTCTCTCTACTTCTCTCTCTCCTCTAAACTCTCTCTACTTCTCTCTCTCCACTAAACTCTCTCTACTTCTCTCTCTCCACTAAACTCTCTCTACTTCTCTCTCTCCTCTAAACTCTCTACTTCTCTCTCTCCTCTAAACTCTACTTCTCTCTCTAAACTCTACTTCTCTCTCTAAACTCTCTACTTCTCTCTCTAAACTCTACTTCTCTCTCTAAACTCTCTACTTCTCTCTCTAAACTCTACTTCTCTCTCTCCTCCAAACTATCTCTACTTCTCTCTCTAAACTCTCTTTCTCTCTCTCCTCTAAACTCTCTTTCTCTCTCTCCTCTAAACTCTCCCTACTTCTCTCTCTAAACTCTCTTTCTCTCTCTCCTCTAAACTCTCCCTACTTCTCTCTCTAAACTCTCCCTACTTCTCTCTCTCCTCTAAACTATCCTTCTCTCTCTTTCCTCTAAATTATATCTACTTCTCTCTCTTTCGGCACGTACTCTGGTTTCATCGTCAGAAAATATCACCTCCCTGTCCCCTGTTATCAAAATAAGGCATGCACTAAGTCTGGAGTGCTGTTTTGACAAAAGAGTAAAGCAAGCCGAGTTTCTGTGCGCTGCAGGGAGGCGTCTATGTGCTTCTATTTGCGGTGCCGTGTGCCATGTCCTCATCAAACACGCCGCTACTCACCACACCAATCACCGCTACTTTACCACACTACGCGATACAGGAGAATCCCCTCCTTTCGGTTGTGCTTCAGTATCAAAGTGTTCGATCCCAAACCCCTTGACACACAGGGGTTGAGGGTTTTATACGTCATCTGTGATTTTTGTTTGGTCCTGATCTTTTAGTTCATTTCTCAATCCTGACTTGCATATTTGGTTGTACTTAAAGGGAGAGCATCTTTTTGGATTGTTTACGTCTAGACGTGGAACTTCTGAGACGACAGTTGTACCAAACACAGCTCTGGGTTTTGAGTGCGTAAATGATAGGTTATAGTGTGTATTTAAACTGGGCTAATGGTATTCTTCTAATGCTTCCTCATCTTTCTCTCTGTGACAGGACCAAGCCATGGAGAGGTGGACACACGGGAGTGCTTGTTCTATAACGTGAACTATGAGATCGAGAAGACCAACCAGAGCGGGGTAGAGCGCTGCGAGGGTGAGAAGGACAAGAGGTCGCACTGCTACGCCTCATGGCGAAACAACTCTGGTACCATCGAGCTGGTGAAGAAGGGCTGCTGGCTGGACGACTTCAACTGCTATGACAGGTCGAATCTCCTACCGTTGTGCCCTTGAGCAAGGCCCTATATAATACTGTTCAGTTGTAGATTAGACGAACTGCCTTTAAGACTGGAGTCCTGGGATGTATTCACAAAGAGTCTGAGAGTAGGAGTGCTGAGCTGGCATCCAGGGTATGGTCTAAAGGCAAAAACTGATCCTATACCAGCACTCCTACTCTTCCGCTCTTTATGAATAGGGGCCCTGGTGTGGTGAAGAGGTGGAATCAGTGTTTTCCCTATGGTTGTATAGGTGGGTTTCTGCTCAATGTTTTCATTTCCCAAGTGGGATCAATGCCTCAAGTGTTTAGAATGAAGCACAATGGGGTCACCATATGTCACTGATCAGTAATGACTATGTTAATCTAACCATCAAATATGACCATATATACAACTTTAACAATCACAGTCGGATTTGTCACTCAGGCATTACTGCCTATTGACTTCATGGCTGGCGTGTGTGTGTGTGTGTGTGTGCAACCTCACACGAGCTTGTCTTCGACGTTTCGCTTGTGTTATTGAACATTTTAGTTTCTATTTCGTCTACAGGAAGTGTTACTGATCAAATGTTTTTCTAAAGCCCTTTTTACATCAGCAGATGACACAATGTGGAAAGCCAGCCTCAAATCCCAAACAGCAAGCAATGCAGACGTGGAAGCATGGATTCCATATTAAATGTCTCTGTCAAACTGGAATATACAATTACCCTGCACCCGGCGGGTCCCGTAGGTGCTCCATAACCAAGGCTTCGCCGTCGCTGGAAAAGTCAGGCGGAGTGGTGCGGTAGATTTTTCAACTGGTTGCCATTGCAATCTATTTCCGGCCTTTCTCCCAAGACCCAGATAAATCGTTGAATAGATGTTTCCGGATGGAAACAGTCGCTTCTCCCCGGATACACGTTAGAGGGGAGAAAAAAAGGTTTTGGCTAAAACCAATTCACTGCATTGTTGTTTACAGAGTGAGACAAATGTGTACATGGGGTTTAAATGATCAACTTGAAAAGAATGAACATTGTTGTGTTTTATAGTGTTGAATGAGAAGAGCCAAGGTAACAATGCATAAAGGGCTTTTGTTTTGGGGTATTTAACCAGAGGTTTTCTACAAGCTCAATTCTAAAGCTGCATTAGCTTCTCACCATGAAAAGGCTATGTATGAAACGATTCCCTCATCGAGACTGCCAGTGCGAAAGTGGGCCAGCAACAATGACTGATCTTGAAACGCAACGCCAGCAATCCCAGGTTGCTTAAACTAGAGGTCGCCACTTCTTAAAATAGCAGACGAGCAGATCCTCTGGTGCATGTTGGAAATACCAAACATCGAAATGTGTTGAGTGACGGGCTTAAGTCGAAAAGCTTTTTTGAAACGCTCGAGACTGTTGTAGACGCTCGAGACTGTTGTAGACACTCGAGACTGTTGTAGACGCTCGAGACTGTTGTAGACACTCGAGACTGTTGTAGACACTCGAGACTGTTGTAGACACTCGAGACTGTTGTAGACACTCGAGACTGTTGTAGATTAGACTTGGGTAAAGATATGTTATCTTGCCGCCACCGGTGAGGAGGTCCGTCCTGTTCTGAATGAACTGTGCAACATATTACCCTGCGGGAATGAAGATCTAGGTTCCTTGAATGCATTGATGTAAATGCTTTTATATCGTGTGTAAGTTGATCCTGGAAGCCACAGTTGTCAGTGTGAACCCTCTACTCCAGATATACAGTGGATGTCTTTAAAATCTCAATCTTCAAATTTGCGTCATGATTACAACCATTCTACTGTTGGGAGTTGGTGTTCATATCGGGACAGCTTGAGGAGACTCCTTCGCTTCGCCCCCCCACAAGGCCAAGCAGCCCTTAATCCGGGCCCCCTTCCAGTGTTGTCAGGGTCGACTGGCTGGCCTCTCCGTTGGCTCTGGCTCTTTAAGGGGAGAGGACACTGCCCAATGACACGCCAGGCTGACACGGGCCGATGATGGCGACACTGCTAGTCCTCTCCCTCCTCCCCCTCCTGTCCTCCACTGAGGTCAAGAAGTCAATAGTGTGAGCGTTGCATGGCGAGGGAAGGGAACGGAAGGAGGTGGTTAGCTAAGGGTTAGTTAGGTGTCTGAACAGGTCATTGGCCCTAATTCTGTTTCCGGGTCGTGTTCAGTAGGGCACACAGTAGTAAAGCTTTTCAAAATGTCTTGCAACGGAAAACGATATTAAAACAGAGTTTCTTATTGAACAGTTTCTGGTAGAACCTTCCTGTTTCACTGCTTTTCATAACGGAACTTCCCTTCTGAACACGACCCGGCATAGTGTATAACCACAGGCCCTCTCAAATACTGAAGTCAGCAGAAAGCTGAGGCGCTCCCTTCTCTACTCTAGACTAAAGCGTTTCCCTTTGACGGTCGCTAAAATGTTGTCTTTTTTTTCTCAGGCAAGAGTGTGTGGCGACAGAGGAGAATCCTCAGGTCTTCTTCTGTTGCTGCGAGGGGAACTTCTGCAACGAGAGGTTCACCCACCTGCCCGATGTCAATGGACCAAGTAAGTAGACCTGTTGGACGCCGACTCTTTCATCTGTGTTACATTCACAGAAAATAGATCTGGCCGCCGGTCCACCCAACACAGAACACGGAGTTGAGTAGTACCGTCTCTTCTAATTATTATATTTCTATGGCTAGGCTACACCTGAATTGCAACGTTCACTCCCATACTCAGATTTCAAGGGCTAGTCAGATGTACACTTTATATTGACCTATATCTGAATGGGCTTTTGTCATCATTTTGGAGTATTTGATTTTCCCAATCACTGCTCGCTCCATTTGTTTCAGAGCAAATATCATATGCTTTGCTATAGTATCATACTATTATGATATCTTGTTATGTTGGTATTCCAACCCCTGGCTGGTGTGAAGTGAAACTCAGTAGGTTGATATTATATTTGACATCTGTGTGAAACCTATACCAGCTGGAAGTTGGTGTATGTTGAGTTGGAAGCTCCGTGGGCCTCACCCAGGGTGAACTATTGACTTTGTTCCCAAACGGTCTTCACAGAGGGGAATTGTAGGATCTTAACCTCTCAGGGCTAGGTGGGACGAATCCTGTGGCCAGTTGAATCCTGTGGCGCGATTTTCAAATCCCTTAGAAATGCTATTACTTCAATTTCTCAAACATATGACTATTTTACAGCTATTTAAAGACAAGACTCTCGTTAATCTAACCACACTGTCCGATTTCAAAAAGGCTTTACAACGAAAGCAAAACATTAGATTATGTCAGCAGAGTACCCAGCCAGAAATAATCAGACACCCATTTTTTCAAGCTAGCATATAATGTCACAAAAACCCAGAAGACAGCTAAATCCAGCACTAACCTTTGATGATCTTCATCAGATGACACACCTAGGACATTATGTTATACAATACATACATGTTTTGTTCAATCAAGTTCATATTTATATCAAAAACCAGCTTTTTACATTAGCATGTGACGTTCAGAACTAGCATACCCCCCGCAAACTTCCGGGGAATTTACTAACAATTTACTAAATTACTCACGATAAACGTTCACAAAAAGCATAACAATTATTTTAAGAATTATAGATACAGAACTCCTCTATGCACTCTATGTCCGATTTTAAAATAGCTTTTTGGTGAAAGCACATTTTGCAATATTCTAAGTACATAGCCCAGCCATCACGGGCTAGCTATTTAGACACCCGGCAAGTTTAGCCTTCACCAAAATCAGATTTACTATAAGAAAAATGTTATTACCTTTCCTGTTCTTCGTCAGAATGCACTCCCAGGACTTCTACTTCAATAACAAATGTTGGTTTGGTCCCAAATAATCCATCGTTATATCCAAACAGCGGCGTTTTGTTCGTGCGTTCTAGACACTATCCGAAATGGTAAATCAGGGTCGTGCGCATGGCGCATTTTGTGACAAAAAATGTCTAAATATTCCATTACCGTACTTCGAAGCATGTCAACCGCTGTTTAAAATCAATTTTTATGCAATTTATCTCGTAGAAAAGCGATTATATTCCGACCGGGAATCTGCGTTTCGGTAAATAGAGGGAAAAACAGAAAGGCGGGGGCGGCCAGTGCACGAGCTTAAGCCCTTTGTCCTCTGATAGACCACTTAGCAAAAGCGCTCGTGTGTTTCAGCCAGGGCTTTGAATTACGTCATTTAGGTTTTTCCCGGGCTCTGAGAGCCTATTGGAGCCGTAGGAAGTGTCACGTAACAGCAGAGATCCTTTGTAATAGATAGAGATGACAAAGAAAGACAATAAATGGTCAGACAGGCCACTTCCTGTAAAGGAATCTCTCAGGTTTTTGCCTGCCATATGAGTTCTGTTATACTCACAGACACCATTCAAACAGTTTTAGAAACTTTAGGGTGTTTTCTATCCATATCTAATAAGTATATGCATATTCTAGTTACTGGGTAGGAGTGGTAACCAGATTAAATCGGGTACGTTTTTTTATCCGGCGGTGTAAATACTGCCCCCTAGCCCTAACAGGTTAAATATGACGGACTGAAATGTGCAAGAGGCCACACGAGTATTGACTTACAACCCTTGTTTGCAGACTGCAAGTCTTGAAAAGGTAGGGGCAATTCTGCCCAGGATAATAGCATAAAAATGATATTGAGCACACAGACATCCAGGCAGCAAACCTTTTTGTGCGTTGAAGTCAAAGCAAGGCTTAAAGGAGAAAACAATACTGTGTACCTACCTAATACTGCACCTACCTAATACTGCACCTATTACTATTCTCTCTCGCTCCTCTCGGTAACACTGTGTTCTCTCTGTCCCTTTCTCTGTCCCTCCAGTGATCAAGCCGCCTCCCCCCATGCCCACCCTACTCAATGTGCTGGTCTACTCACTGCTGCCTATCACCATGCTCTCCATGGCCCTGCTGCTGGCCTTCTGGATGTACCGCCACCGCAAGCCGCCCTATGGCCACGTGGACATCAACGAGGTCGGCCAGTTTCCCCTAACCATCTCCCTCCCATCTCCTTAGCTCTGTCTCATTCAGTTTTGCTTCCCGTCACTCTTCTGTACTCATCTTTGAATTAATGAATTTATTTGAAACATTTAAAATGCGTGCCGACTTGCCTCAGCCAAGTACAACAATACTACACACAAAAATAAATCATTGAGGGTTAAAAAAACAAAGTCCACACTTATGTCCATTGTGGTCCTCCTGTCTGTCGGTGGTATTGGCTCTTTCTGTCTGTAGAGATAATGTAGCTGTTGAATTATCTTATGTGGTGCTACCTCTTTCCTGTTTGTGGTTTCTCACTCCTATTCTTCCACTTGCTCGCTCTTTTTTGTATCCCTTCTTCTTTGGAGGCCATCTTGTTAGCAGCCCCTAAGCTGCCATGCAAAGCCTCTTTTAATTACCACCGCCATCTAGAGGTAGTCGGCTGCCACTGCACTGGGATATAGGTCCCTCCTATAGGACCACTGCACTGGGATATAGGTCCCTCCTATAGGACCACTGCCCTGTGATATAGGTCCCTCCTATAGGACCACTGCCCTGTGATATAGGTCCCCCCTATAGGACCACTGTCCTGTGATATAGGTCCCTCCTATAGGACCACTGCCCTGTGATATAGGTCCCTCCTATAGGACCACTGCCCTGTGATATAGATCCCTCCTATAGGACCACTGCCCTGTGATATAGGTCCCTCCTATAGGACCACTGCCCTGTGATATAGGTCCCTCCTATAGGACCACTGTGATATAGGTCCCTCCTATAGGACCACTGTGATATAGGTCCCTCCTATAGGACCACTGTGATATAGGTCCCTCCTATAGGACCACTGTGATATAGGTCCCTCCTATAGGACCACTGTGATATAGGTCCCTCCTATAGGACCACTGTGGTATAGGTCCCTCCTATAGGACCACTGTGGTATAGGTCCCTCCTATAGGACCACTGTGATATAGGTCCCTCCTATAGGACCACTGTGATATAGGTCCCTCCTATAGGACCACTGTGATATAGGTCCCCCCTATAGGACCACTGCCCTGTGATATAGGTCCCTCCTATAGGACCACTGCCCTGTGATATAGGTCCCTCCTATAGGACCACTGCCCTGTGATATAGGTCCCCCCTATAGGACCACTGCCCTGTGATATAGGTCCCTCCTATAGGACCACTGCCCTGTGATATAGGTCCCTCCTATAGGACCACTGCCCTGTGATATATATAGGTCCCCCCTACAGACCTCTACATGCTTTGTAAGTAGGAAACACTGCCGATTTTGCAGGTTATCAAATACTTGTTCTCCCCACTGTAGGTCCCTCCTATAGGACCACTGCCCTGTGATATAGGTCCCTCCTATAGGACCACTGTGATATAGGTCCCTCCTATAGGACCACTGTGATATAGGTCCCTCTTATAGGACCACTGTGATATAGGTCCCTCCTATAGGACCACTGCCCTGTGATATAGGTCCCTCCTATAGGACCACTGTGATATAGGTCCCTCCTATAGGACCACTGTGATATAGGTCCCTCCTATAGGACCACTGTGATATAGGTCCCTCCTATAGGACCACTGTGATATAGGTCCCTCCTATAGGACCACTGTGATATAGGTCCCTCCTATAGGACCACTGTGATATAGGTCCCTCCTATAGGACCACTGTGATATAGGTCCCTCCTATAGGACCACTGTGATATAGGTCCCCCCTATAGGACCACTGTCCTGTGATATAGGTCCCTCCTATAGGACCACTGCCCTGTGATATAGGTCCCTCCTATAGGACCACTGCCCTGTGATATAGGTCCCTCCTATAGGACCACTGTGATATAGGTCCCTCCTATAGGACCACTGTGATATAGGTCCCTCCTATAGGACCACTGTGATATAGGTCCCTCCTATAGGACCACTGTGATATAGGTCCCTCCTATAGGACCACTGTGATATAGGTCCCTCCTATAGGACCACTGTGATATAGGTCCCTCCTATAGGACCACTGTGATATAGGTCCCTCCTATAGGACCACTGTGATATAGGTCCCTCCTATAGGACCACTGTGATATAGGTCCCTCCTATAGGACCACTGTGATATAGGTCCCTCCTATAGGACCACTGCCCTGGGATATAGGTCCCTCCTATAGGACCACTGTGATATAGGTCCCTCCTATAGGACCACTGCCCTGGGATATAGGTCCCCCCTATAGGACCACTGTGATATAGGTCCCTCTTATAGGACCACTGTGATATAGGTCCCTCCTATAGGACCACTGCCCTGTGATATAGGTCCCTCCTATAGGACCACTGTGATATAGGTCCCTCCTATAGGACCACTGCCCTGGGATATAGGTCCCTCTTATAGGACCACTGTGATATAGGTCCCTCCTATAGGACCACTGCCCTGTTATATAGGTCCCTCCTATAGGACCACTGTGATATAGGTCCCTCCTATAGGACCACTGTGATATAGGTCCCTCCTATAGGACCACTGTGATATAGGTCCCTCCTATAGGACCACTGTGATATAGGTCCCTCCTATAGGACCACTGTGATATAGGTCCCTCCTATAGGACCACTGTGATATAGGTCCCTCCTATAGGACCACTGGGATATAGGTCCCTCCTATAGGACCACTGCCCTGGGATATAGGTCCCTCTTATAGGACCACTGTGATATAGGTCCCTCCTATAGGACCACTGTGATATAGGTCCCTCCTATAGGACCACTGTGATATAGGTCCCTCCTATAGGACCACTGTGATATAGGTCCCTCCTATAGGACCACTGTGATATAGGTCCCTCCTATAGGACCACTGTAATATAGGTCCCTCCTATAGGACCACTGTGATATAGGTCCCTCCTATAGGACCACTGTGATATAGGTCCCTCCTATAGGACCACTGTGATATAGGTCCCTCCTATAGGACCACTGTGATATAGGTCCCTCTTATAGGACCACTGCCCTGTGATATAGGTCCCCCCTATAGGACCACTGCCCTGTGATATATAGGTCCCTCCTATAGGACCACTGCCCTGTGATATAGGTCCCTCCTATAGGACCACTGCCCTGTGATATAGGTCCCTCCTATAGGACCACTGCCCTGTGATATAGGTCCCTCCTATAGGACCACTGTGATATAGGTCACTCCTATAGGACCACTGTGATATAGGTCCCTCCTATAGGACCACTGTGATATAGGTCCCTCCTATAGGACCACTGTGATATAGGTCCCTCCTATAGGACCACTGTGATATTGGTCCCTCCTATAGGACCACTGTGATATTGGTCCCTCCTATAGGACCACTGTGATATTGGTCCCTCCTATAGGACCACTGTGATATTGGTCCCTCCTATAGGACCACTGCCCTGTGATATAGGTCCCTCCTATAGGACCACTGTTATATAGGTCCCTCCTATAGGACTGTTGTTAGTATATTACTGTCAGTCTTTAGCATGTGTAGATCTAGGGCTTATTTGTTTTTCTTAAAGTTAAACTGTTTTGCAACAGAGTTTTAGAAGTTTTTCATTTGATATCAAAGCTCCAGTTATTATAGAAGTCGTAAGTATGTTGTGAGCGGCACTCGATCCTCATAGGCTTGTTGAATGTAATGTCCCAGTGTTTATCTGTACTGACCTCTGACCTATTTATCTACCAGGATCCTGGCCTAGTTCCTCCTCCTTCCCCCCTGGTGGGGCTCAAACCCCTGCAGTTGCTGGAGATCAAGGCAAGGGGGCGCTTCGGCTGCGTGTGGAAGGCCCAGATGATGAACGAATACGTGGCTGTCAAGGTCTTCCCCATTCAGGTAAGTGGCTGAAGAGTTGATGTAACATTCTCTCTGTTTGTGTACCCTCTGAAGAGTTGATGTAACGTTTGTGTGTCCTCCCACAGGATAAGCAGTCGTGGATGAATGAGCGGGACGTGTTCCTCACGCCGGGGATGAAGCACGAGAACCTGCTGCGCTACATTGCGGCCGAGAAGCGAGGGACCAACCTGGAGATGGAGCTGTGGCTCATTTCTGAGTTCCACCAGAGGGTGAGGAGGAGGAGTAGGGGAAACGGGGGTGGAGGGAGAGGTGTTAAGGTGAGGGGTGGTTAGGGTGGGAGAGGTTTGGGGGAGGGGCATTAAAGTGATGACATTATTACATCCAGTTTGGGGTATCTCTCAGCAAAGACTTGTATAACTAGCTGTTTCAAGTCTGGGTCATTCGTTTACATCAATTAGCCCCCACAAGATCCTACCACTGAGCTTTAGCAATGTTCTCTAGCCTTCTATATCAGGCTTGCTACAGAAACCGACTATTTACTTATTGACACTTAGAACGCTTTGTTTTGTTTCTCCGAGAGTAGGGATGGGAGTTTGAAATTATTTCACTTTTAAAATGTTTTTTTTTTTTTAATTTACAAAATCTAGATAGTTAAAGTAAATGTTTTAAAGATGTATTGTTTTTTTTAATGGGAACTTGCTCGCTCAACTCGGGAGAGGCGGTGCACTCTGCTAGTTGTTTCAGCACGGAAGGGTGGTGTAGGGACAGGGGAGGAGCAGGGATGTTGTGTGGCACTGAGGGAGAGTGAAAAAGTAGCCAAACTACTCGCGCAAGTTGGACAAAATTGTTACTGCGATAGGTTCTCTAACATCTCATCTGGTAGTGTCTGACTTGACTGCATCAAATCGATATAAAGAAGCTATCTAGCTACACTAGCCAGCTAAGCTGGCCAGCTAGCTAGCTAACAAGGCTAATTGTGGCTATTTTGCTGCGCTCCCTGTCCTTGTCTACTTCACTTTCTACACATGTAGCCTCTGGCTGTAGCGCCGCTGTCATTGACCGACAATAACAACAAGCTACAGGCATGAAATGTGTGTAGGTTACCGGACACTACTTTTTTATGGGGCGCTCTCAGAAAAACAAAACTGTTTTATAAAAATGTTGAATCTCAGCAAAAAAAGAAACGTCCTCTCACTGTCAACTGCGTTTATTTTCAGCAATCTTAACATGTGTAAATATTTCTATGAACATAACAAGATTCAACAACTGAGACATGAACTGAACAAGTTCCAGACATGTGACTAACAGAAATGGAATAATGTGTCCATGAACAAAGGGGGGGTCAAAATCAAAAGTAACAGCCAGTATCTGGTGTGGCCACCAGCTGCATTAAGTACTGCAGTGCATCTCCTCCTCATGGACTGCACCAGTTCCCTGTAACGCACAGCATTGAGATTGCCTGCAATGATCCAATGATGCTGTGACACACCGCCCCAGACCATGATGGACCCTCCACCTCCAAATCGATCCCGCTCCAGAGTACAAACCTCGGTCTAACGCTCATTCCTTTGACGATAAATGCGAATCCGACCATCAACCCTGGTGAGACAAAACCGTCACTCTTTTTGCCAGTCCTGTCTGGTCCAGCGACGGTGGGTTTGTGCCCATAGGTGACGTTGTTGCCGGTGATGTCTGGTGAGGACCTGCCTTACAACAGGCCTACAAGCCCTCAGTCCAGCCTCTCTCAGCCTATTGTAGACAGTCTGAGCACTGATGGAGGGATTGTGCGTTCCTGGTGTAACTCGGGCAGTTGTTGTTGCCATCCTGTACCTGTCCCGCAGGTGTACCGGTCCTGTGCAGGTGTTGTTACATGTGGTCTGCCACTACGAGGACGATCAGCTGTCCGTCCTGTCTCCCTGTAGCGCTGTCTTAAGCGTCTCACAGTACGGACGTTGCAATTTATTGCACTGGCCACATCTGCAGTCCTCATGCCTCCTTGCAGCATACCTAAGGCACGTTCACACAGATGAGCAGGGACCCTGGGCATCTTTCTTTTTGTGTTTTTCAGAGTCAGTAGAAAGGCCTCTTTAGTGTCCTACGTTTTCATAACTGTGACCTTAATTGCCTACCGTCTGTAAGCTGTTAGTGTCTTAACGACCGTTCCACAGGTGCATGTTCATTAATTGTTTATGGTTCATTGAATAAGCATGGGATACAGTGTTTAAACCCTTTATAATGAAGATCTGTGAAGTTATTTGGATTTTTACAAATTATCTTTGAAAGACACGGTCCTGAAAAAGGGACGTTTATTTTTTTGATGAATTTATATAAACCACAGTCACTCTACCGGTCAAAAGTTTTGAGCACCTACTCATTCAAGGGTTTTTCTATATCTTTACTTTTTTCTACGTTGTAGAATAATGGTGAAGACATCAAAACTATGAAATAACACATATGGAATCATGTAGTAACTGAAAAATTGTTAAACGAATCAAAATATTTTTGAGATTCTTCAAAGTAGCCACCCTTTGCCTTGACAGATTTGCACACTTTTGGCATTCTCTCAACCAGCTTCACCTGGAATGCTTTTCCAACAGTCTTGAAGGAGTTCCCACATATGCTGAGCACTTGTTGGCTGCTTTTCCTTCACTCCGTGGTCCAACTCATCCAAATCCATCTCAATTGGGTTGAGGTCAGGTGATTGTGGAGGCCAGGTTATCTGAAGCAGCACCCCATCACTCTCCTTCTTGGTCAAATAGCCCTTACACAGCCTGAAGGTGTGTTTTGGGTCATTGTCCTGTTGAAAAACAAATGATAGTCCCACGAAGTGCATACCAGATGGGATGGCGTATCGCTGCAGAATGCTGTAGTAGCCATGCTGGTTAAGTTTGCCTCGAATTCGAAATAAATCAGACCGTGTCACCAGCAAAGCACCATCACACCACCTCCTCCATGCTTCACGATGGGAACCACACGTGCGGAGATCATCTGTTCACCTACTCTGCGTCTCACAAAGACGGGGCGGTTTGAACCAAAAATCTCAAATTTGGACTCATCAGACCAAAGGACAGATTTCCACCGGTCTAATGTCCATTGCTTGTGTTTCTTGACCCAAGCAAGTCTCTACTTCTTAACGGTGTCCTTTAGTAGTGGTTTCTTTGCAGCAATTCGACCATGAAGGCCTGATTCATGCAGTCTCCTCTGAACAGTTGATGTTGAGATGTTTCTGTTACTTGAACTCTGAAGCATTTATTTGGGCTTCAATTTCTGAGTCTGGTGCAGAGGATAAATTCATTAGAGGTAACAGAGGCAACTCTGGGTCTTCTTGTGGCAGTCCTCATGAGAGACAGTTTCATCATAGCGCTTGATGGGTTTTTGCGACTGCACTTGAAGAAACGTTCAAAGTCCTTGAAATGTTCCGCATTGACTGACCTTCATGTCTTAAAGTAATGATGGCCTGTCGTTTCTCTTTGCTTATTTGAGCTGTTCTTGCCATAATTTGGACTTAGTCTTTTAACAAATAGGGCTGTCTTCTGTATACCACCCCTACCTTGTCGCAACACAACTGATTGGCTCAAATACATTAAGAAGGAAAGAAAATTAACTTTTAACAAGGCACACCTGTTCATTTAAATGCATTCCAGGTGACAACCTCATGAAGCTGGTTGGGAGAATCCCAAGAGTGTGCAAAGCTGTTATCAAGGCAAAGGTTGGCTACTTTGAAGAATCTCAAATATAAAATATATTTAGATTTTTTTAACACTTTTTTTTGGTTACTTCATAATTCCATATGTGTTATGTCATAGTTTCGATGTCTTCACTTCTATTCTACTATGTAGACAATAGTAAAAATATAAAATAAATCCTGGAATGAGTAGTGGTGTCTAAGCTTTTCACTGGTACTGTATATACACACAATGCCTTCGGAAAGTGTTTAGACCCCTTGACTTTTTTTGGTTTGGATATTCAAATAACTGTGCCCATCCCTATCCGAGGTATTGCCTTTTTATTTTCCTCGCTGTTGAATTTTCAATTCCGCGAAAGTTGTTTTGCTACAGTTTAATAGCACTCGATTTGACAGACCTCAGTGGCTGGCCTTCATTGATCTCGGACAATAAACTATGTATGAATGATAGCAACCCTGTCTCTGCGGTCAAATACACTTATATTTTCCCCAGTTCAATCATTGAAAAGTTATTTAGTGTGCTCTCGGAATGTCTTACTTTATCTTGTTGTTAACAGCTCCACTTCTCACTTTCTCTTTTTCTCTCTCTCGCTCAACCTTTCTCTTTTTCTCTCTCTCGCTCAACCTTTCTCTTTCGCTCTCTCTCGCTCTTTCTCTCTTGTTCTGTGTATGTCTGCCTGTGTGTATACTCCAGGGCTCCCTGACAGACTATCTGAAGGGGAACGCGATCAGCTGGACTGAGCTGTGTCACATCTCTGAGACCATGGCCTGCGGGCTGGCCTACCTGCATGAGGACGTTCCTCGCTACAAAGGAGAGGGACCCAAACCGGCCATCGCTCACAGGTAAGGGCACACGAGGTCAGCACTGGTTTGTGTGAGAAGAATGCGAGACATTAGACTTGGGGTCTGGTTCGAGCAGCATTTCTGTTTTCTCATTGACCTATCTGGTAAGTTAAGGTAATCCTATACCGTAGAAATGATTATGCTACATTTTTGTTCACTCTGCGGGCCCTTGTGTCATCATTCTACAATCCGGAGGGATCTATCCTTGAGGGTATCTGTTCTTTTAACAGTACTCAAACCTCTTGACTGCAATTTTATTTGATTGAAGGAAATCAAAATTGTTTACACTTTATGCCATTAGGAAAACACTTCAATTCAGTTCTGATTAAACTGTGCCATAAGTCTAGACAGGACCTTTCTCTGCGGGCAGCGGGTCTTTCTGTTCTGATTAAACTGTGCCATAAGTCTAGACAGGACCGTTCTCTGTGGGCAGCGGGTCTCTGTTCTGATCAAACTGTGCCATAAGTCTAGACAGGACCGTTCTCTGTGGGCAGCGGGTCTTTCTTCTTTATTTGTGTGTAGTTCATGATAAGACGGATCATGACAAAGGGCCAACTGATCCCAAACCAGTTGTGGGGCCAATCCTATCTCTCTAAGCCAGGGTTATTCAATGAAATACTATATGGTCCTTTTCAGACCTTGGACACCAGGGAAGGAAACTCTCAGGCCAATCACTGACGTTAATTGATCTGGTAGAAAAGAAAACCAGGCTCTGATTCAGTAGGCAGGCAACGTTTTGAAATGGGGAGGTATTACCTGAACTTGTCCGATAAGAAAACGCTTTTCTGTTTTCTACCGCAAAAGTTTTTGCTACGTTGTGCCCTACTAAACATGACCCAGTTTTGCCCTCGAGCCATGTAGTTAAATAGCCCTGCTGCAGTGCCGTTCAATAGCCCTGCTGCAGTGCCGTTCAATAGCCCTGCTGCCGTGCCGTTCAATAGCCCTGCTGCCATGCCGTTCAATAGCCCTGCTCTACACCTTCACTGACCCCCCCCCCCCGTCCTCTCTTCCTTCTCCCCTCCAGGGACTTTAAGAGTAAGAACGTGATGCTGCGGACGGACCTGACGGCCATCATCGGAGACTTTGGGCTGGCGGTGCGGTTCGAGCCGGGCAAGCCCCCAGGGGACACTCATGGCCAGGTGAGTGGGTCACCATCAGTCCGTCCCCTATGGCGCCCTGTTCCCGATTTTAGTTAACTACTTTTTATCCGTAAACAGGAATCAGGGAGCTATTTCTGACAAGTAAATCGATAGTACTATCTATGAACAAAGACCATCATGGAGACACTGCTTTAAAGATCATACTAACTATGAACATCATGGAGACACTGCTTTAAAGATCATACTAACTATGAACAAAGAACATCATGGAGACACTGCTTTAAAGATTGTACTAACTAAACTCAGAAAAAAAGAAACCTCCTTTCAGCAAACTTAACGTGTAAATATTTGTATGAACATAACAAGATTCAACAACTGAGACAAACTGTACAAGTTCCACAGACATGTGACTAACAGAAATTGAATAATGTGTCCCTGAACAAAGGGGGGGTCAAAATCAAAAGTAACAGTCAGTATCTGGTGTGGCCACCAGCTGCATTAAGTACTGCAGTGCATCTCCTCCTCATGGACTACACCAGATTAGCCAGTTCTTGCTGTGAGATGTTACCCCACTCTTCCACCAAGGCACTTGCAAGTTTCCTGATATTTCTGGGGGGAATGGCCCTAGCCCTCACCCTCCGATCCAACAAGTCCCAGACGTGCTCAATGGGATTGAGATCCGGCCTCTTCGCTGGCCATGGCAGAACACTGACATTCTTGTCGTGCAGGAAATCACACACAGAACGAGCAGTATGGCTGGTGGCATTGTCATGCTGGAGGTTCATGTCAGGATGAGCCTGCAGGAAGGGTACCACATGAGGGAGGAAGATGTCTTCCCTGTAATGCACAGCGTTGAGATTGCCTGCAATGACAACAAGCTCAGTCCGATGATGCTGTGACACACCGCCCTAAACCATGACGGACCCTCCACCTCCAAATCGATCCCGCTCCAGAGTACAGGCCTCGGTGTAACGCTCATTCCTTTGACGATAAACGCGAATCCGACCATCACCCCTGGTGAGACAAAACTGCGACTCGTCAGTGAAGAGCACTTTTTGACAGTCCTGTCTGGTCCAGCGACGGTGGGTTTGTGCCCATAGGCGACGTTGTTGCCTGTGATGTCTGGTGAGGACCTGCCTTACAACAGGCCTACAAGCCCTCAGTCCAGCCTCTCTCAGCCTATTGCGGACAGTCTGAGCACTGATGGAGGGATTGTGCGTTCCTGGTGTATCTCGGGCAGTTGTTGTTGCCATCCTGTGCCTGTCCCGCAAGTGTGATGTACGAATGTACCGATCCTGTGCAGGTATTGTTGCACGTGGTCTGCCACTGCGAGGACAATCAGCTGTCCGTCCTGTCTCCCTGTAGTGCTGTCTTAGGCATCTCACAGTACAGACATTGCAATTTATTACCCTGGCCACATCTGCAGTCCTCATGCCTCCTTGCAGCATACCTAAGGCACGTTCACACAGATGAGCAGGAACCCTGGGCATCTTTCTTTTGGTGTTTTTCAGAGTCAGTAGAAAGGCCTCTTTAGTGTCCTAAGTTTTCATAACTGTGACCTTAATTGCCTACCGTCTGTAAGCTGTTAGTGTCTTAATGACCGTTCCACAGGTGCATGTTCATTAATTGTTTATGGTTCATTGAACAAGCATGGTGAAACAGTGTATAAACCCTTTACAATGAAGATCTGTGAAGTTATTTGGATTTTTATGAATTTATCTTTGAAAGACAGGATCCTGAAAAAGGGATGTTTTTTTTGTGCTGAGTTTATGAACAAAAAACATCATGGAGACACTGTTTTAAATCTAGCTCATGTACTCACGCAACATGGAAAAGGAAGTGCGTGAGAGTGTGTAGGGGACCTAGTCTGACAGTGTCTTGTCCGTCGTGCAGGTGGGTACCAGGCGCTACATGGCGCCGGAGGTCCTGGAAGGGGCCATTAACTTTCAGCGGGATGCCTTCCTCAGGATAGACATGTACTCCATGGGCCTGGTGCTGTGGGAGCTGGTGTCGCGCTGCAAGGCGGCCGACGGTGAGTCACACACTAACACCCAAACGCACACACAGGATCATACTTGCTGATTTATCGTCAATCATACCACATTAGAATCAGGCTGAGAACTTTTAATGCAGTGTAATTGACAAATGAGTACACATGAATGTTGATAGCTTGTGGGGTTCCATGCTAAGATGTTGTGTTGTATGGTCAGGCCCAGTGGATGAGTACATGCTGCCGTTTGAGGAGGAGATCGGCCAGCACCCGTCCCTGGAGGACTTACAGGATGTGGTGGTCCACAAAAAGATGAGGCCGGTCTTCAAGGACTGCTGGCTCAAACACGCTGTGAGTATTTTCGCTTTGTCTCCAACGCAGAGAGCAGGGGGTCAATACTGGGATGTCCTTACAGCAGTATAGTTTTGATTCCCATTTCCCACAATATGTCACCCAGGCCTGCAACATGATGTTCCTGTCCTAACTGATGTGTCTCGCAGGGCCTAGAGTCGATGTGTGAGACGATAGAGGAGTGCTGGGACCATGACGCCGAAGCGCGGCTTTCGGCCGGCTGCGTGGAGGAGCGCATCTCGCAGATCCGCCGGCTGACCAGCCCCCCTACCTCAGACTGCTTGGTCTCCATGGTGACCTCTGTCACCAACGTGGACTTGCCACCCAAAGAGTCCAGTATCTGAGCCCCAACCTCACCCTACCAACACCCACCCACCCAACGCAGAGCGACAACATGCAAGCAAACAAAACAGCCTTGTCTTGTTCTTCTTCAGCTTCAGCCGATCTCAGAAGAAAAAAAACATGAATGCAGCTGCTGTTTTATCCTGACATCTTTTTTTAAATGTATTATTATTATTGTTATTTTCTTTCCAATCGGATCAATATTACCAGCACACTTCTTCTCTACTGTGTTTTTATCAAGAGAGGACAAGAAAAAAAAAGAATAAAAAAAAAAGAAATTGACATCTCAAAAGTGCATTCAGGTGCCGACTAATGAATGCTGACAAGGTGCAGGTACCTCAATCGTTTTCAGCTCTCAGCCGTTTCTTTGGGTTTAGTTTATTCCTCTTTCTGTCTTCTGGACAGGATTGCCTGTGACAAAACCAACCAACTAAGCAACCATCTACCATGTTGGACAATACATCAATGCTGCAAAAACCTTATATGAACATTAAGACTTACACACAACTAACCTTCCTCAAGGGATTTTAGTTTTCAGAAAACTTTTCCTTTTCCGACAGCGTGCTATACAAACCTTCGGAACTAACGGGTGTCTCTAGAACACAGGGGAAAGTGGAAGGCAACTGGACTCGTTTCAATTTGGATTTTGTTTTGTTCATACTGGGGACTGAATGGGGTTGACGATAGCATATTAATCAGTGGATGTTGAAAAGTTCAAAAGAAAATGGCTTGCTTCCCACAGCATCTGGATAGTGCATTTTGTTTGGTACGGAGCTACTTCTCAGGTAACCAGTCTCAAGGGGGCAGGAGATGATGATTTAAGGTGATATCGCAATGCGTCCCGTAAAGTAGAGCGAGAGCCTTTGATGGGTAGAGTGGGGGCAGACTTTGGTGAGAGGGGCTTTTCTGACATGGTTCAAACCTTTTTAGCTGAGATCAAAATGGTCTAAACATTGAAGGTGCCCAAACAAACTACAAAAACAACAATAGGTGCAAGACCATGGTGAAGATTTGTTAAACCACAATAGGTGCATGACCATGGTGAAGATTTGTATGCATTTCGGGTGTGAGAATGAATGCGTGTGTGTTTGCTTGTGACTATTTGTGCAGTGAGAGTGACTGAATGTGTAGCGGAGAGGGATGGAAATTAAGACCATGAAAAGAAAGTTTCAGCCGTAAACAGCTGAAGATAAGTTAAATGTTTCCCTTTTTTTCTTCTTTTTTTCTGTTATTTCTTATTTTGTTTCAGTGAGTGTATTGGACATTGAGCTAAGGACCTAGACTCTATCCACAGAAGGCCCATCCTATATCCTTCACTAGTGTCGAGAGGGAGGGCGGAGTACAGTTGAAGCGTCACTGCCTGGTACCTTCGTTATTTACGTCTTTCTCACAGGGACCAAACTCAGAGTTTTGACCGGGTAGGTCCTGCATTGTAGAAAGGTTTTCGACAGGGCACCAAGCGTAACAACCAATTTTAAACTTCACTTCATTCAGATTGGTTACATGTTCTCGTTCATTAGAAGAGAGAAAAAAAGGAACCTTTTTTTTTGTCTGAAAAGTGACACGCAACATTTCCGTATGCCATAATGTAACAGTGAATGTCTACAATGCTGCTGTTTCAACTCAAAGATGAATATATTTCTGTGTTCCATTTTTTTCCCCCCTGTGCATTACACATACAAATCTCAGTAATTGAACTAAATTTGCGTTGGTAGGGATGACAAGGCTTCCGATGTGAAAGAGAACAACACAAACAATAAAATCTAGTAAAAATAGAACAGAAAACTAAAAAAATATATATTGTTCATCAACCACAGACCACCTCAAACCAGAAATACCTCAGATCTTTCAGTGTATATGAGTTGTTATATATTTTGTTAGTTGTGTTGACTTGTAGTATGTATGTTTTAATGTGATTTTTTTTTTTTGGGGGGGGGTGGGAGGGGGGCTTTTGTGATTTAAGGAATTTTGGAAGATAAAATGTCCAAAATCATTTAAAGAAGTGGTACCATGTCATGTTGTATAAATGAAAGAAAATCTTGTAAATAGCTGTATACAGTTGTAGAATTCTACCTATATACAGTATGACACCTGAGCATTATTCATCATTTCTGCTGACTTTTCCCAACTTGTCTTTTCCTGTCCGTTACCTAAAGGGACATTGAACCTGTATTTGTTTTTTCCTCCCAAAAAACGAATATCCACCCACCACCATCATCGTGTCTGACCTGTAATATTTTTGCATACCCCACGATATACACTATATGGCCAAAAGTATGTGGACATCTGCTCGTCAAACATCTCATTCCAAAATTATGGGCATTAATATGGAGTTGGTCCCCACCTTGCTGCTATAACAGTCTCCACTCTTCTGGGAAGGCTTTCAACTAGATTTTGGAACATTGATGTGGGGACTTGCTTCCATTCAGCCACAAGAGCATTGGTGAGGTCGGTTTTCCAATTCATCCCAAAGGTGTTCGACATAGTTGAGGTCAAGGCTCTGTGCACGCCAGTCAAGTTCTTCCACACCGATCTCAACAAACCATTTCTGTATCGACCTTGCTTTGTGCTTGCAGGCATTGTCATGCTGAAACAGGAAAGGGCCTACCCAAACTGTTGCCACAAAGTTGGAAGCACAGAATCGTCTAGAATGTCATTGTATGCTGTAGCGTTAAGATTTCCCTTCACTGGAACTAAAGGGCCTGGCCCGAACCATGAAAAACAGCCCCAGACCATTATTCCTCCTCCAAACTTAACAGTTGGTACTATGCATTCGGGCAGGTAGCGTTCTCCTGGCATTCGCCAAACCCAAATTCGTCCGTCGGACTGCCAGATGGTGAAGCGTGATTTATCACTCCAAAAAATGCGTTTCCACTGCTCCAGAGTCCATTTACGTCGAGCTTTACACCACTCCAGTCGACACTTGGCATTATGTATGGTGATCTTAGGCTTGTGTGCGGCTGCTCGGCCGTGGAAACCCATTTCATGAAGCTTCTGACAAACAGCTATTGTGCTTATGTTGCTTCCGGAGGTAGTTTGGAGCTCGGTAGTGAGTGTTGCAACCAAGGACAGACTATTTTTATGCACTTCAGCATTCGGTGGTCCCATTCTGTGAACTTGTGTGGCCTACCACTTCGTGGTTGAGCCATTGTTGCTCCTAGGCGTTTCGACTTCACATTAGTAGGGAAGAAATTTGATGAACTGAGTTGTGCCACGGTTAAAAGTCACTGAGCTCTTCAGTAAGGCCATTCTACTGCCAATGTTTCTTTATGGAGATTGCATGGCTGAGTGCTCGATTTTCTACACCTGTCAGCAACGGGTTTTAAAGGGGTGTCCACATACTTCTGCCTATATAGTGTACCTTGGGTTTGTCATTGCTTTTAAAATGTATTTAATGACTTATCCCATTCCGTGATGAAAAAAGAAAGCATTTATACGGAAAAGACTAAATGAGTACCAAGAGATACCATTGAATTTCCTTATACAAAGCAACGTGTCTCCAAATTAGTTTCTCTCGATTTTATAGCATTCTAACTTTTTAAAGCATAAAATAATATTTTCTTGATTAATTCTTGATTTGGTAGCACCTTGGGAGGTGTGGGGGTTATTGTCCCTTGATTCTCGTCCCCATCATCTCATCACACATTGACTAATAAGAGGCACCGCGGCGGCCTCAGCTCCTTAACCCTACAACTTACAGAGGAGAGCTATTGTTATAAGTTATTGTTCACTGTGCCATACGTTTTAAGGTTTGACATCTCTCAGCAGCGTTACACGTATGTGTGTAAGCAGAGGGTTTCAGTGTGTTTTAGTTGCACTCATGGAGAGACTCGTGACTTCAAACTCTTGTCATCATGAACCCCAGTGTTTGCCCGTGGGCCTGCGGATTTCTGCGATCCCTGTTGCTTTGAATAAGTGGAACCATAGCTAGCGTCATTTTAAGCTTTTGTGGTTAGACAACTTTAACAAGTATTTGGGTCTGTAAAGAGTCTACTTTTCAAGGAGCCCCTCTTTCCCTGTGTTAGAGAGCAAGAAAACAATAATAAGGAAGCACACTCATATAGCACTTTTTATTTTCTCTGGATTGAGACTTCACACCATTTTATCATTAACCAGGACGGAGCTATTATTGATTTGATTTCAATGCCTTGTTAGCAAATCAAGGTTATGTCTGTGTCAAATGATCAGGTTAGTGTTTTATGTAGAATCTTATTGTAAAACAGTTTTTAACTGTATTAATGCTATAAATGTAACGGGATCAAGAAATTGCCAGTTGATATAAAATGTAGCAAGCAATATCTACAGCAATAGTTCTACATATTCTTTCTGACCTCATAGGTACTGTAATAGGCCCTTGAGCTAGTGACCAACCAAAACGTCTGGTTGAAAACTGCGCTTTGTTGTCAAGAGGAAGGTTGGTTTGTCGATCCCCAGTCATTGTCTTGGTCATAGTGTTCGTTGAGTTTTGATAGGCCTTCATCTTTTATTCAGTCAGACTTTTAACCATGAGAAACATGTAGCCAAATCCCTTGCACCTAAGTCTGCAAGAGGTGGAACCAAATTATTTCTCTTTGAATATTTTTTTGGGGGGGTTGTAATGTGTTCCCTCTCAGCCTGGTCTCAACTAGTTTTAACATAGTAAATGTAAATATGGACACTCAAATGAGTATGATATGTTACGTTTGGTATGGTTACATAAGACAATGAAAGTAGGATGGGTGGGCGCGTAATATGAATGCCTAGCAACCCAAAGGTTGCCAGTTTTAATCTCACATTATCATTTTAGCTAATTAGCAACTTTTCAAGTTACTACTTTTTAGCTACTTTGCAACTACTTCACATGTTAGCTAACCCTTCCTCTAACTTCAACCTTTTTAGCTAACCATTCACCTAAACCTTTAACCTAACTCCTAATCTTAACCCTAACCACTAATCTAGCTAAAGTTAGCCATCTAGACAGCATTCATAACATATATGTTTTAATCTTAATCCTAACCACTAATCTAGCTAACGTTAGCCATCTAGACAGCATTCATAACATATGTTTTAATCTTAACCCTAACCACTAATCTAGCTAACGTTAGCCATCTAGACAGCATTCATAACATATATGTTTTGCAAATTCGTTACATATAATCCGAATTGAAATTCGTAACGGATCATATGAAGTGGGTGATGGACATCCACAAATGTACCATATGAAACGTAACATATACTAAATGTATGTCTTGAGTTTACATACAGAATAATACAAAATGCTCTGAGACCAGGTTGTCTCACTTTGCTGTTAACATTTGTAACAGTAGAGATAAAATCTTTATCTGCCCATTTTACCCTTTTGACTTTGATTTGAGAAGCTAGATAGTCATCTGACATTTTTGGCCTATATTTGACCTGCTAGGACATTTTTACCACATTTGTTTTTCAAGAGTTAAGTGGGTGCATTTGATGAGGAGGGAGAGCAAGGTCTGCAAAGTGAGCTATTAGAATTCAAATTGTAAATCTGTTTCTTTCCAAATAGTGGTCTTGATGCACTCTGAGCATCACATATGCTGTGCAGTGTTAACTTAAGGTTTTAATTCTTTCTATTTTGTTGGTCAGTCTTATGAGTTATACAATACCAATCGGAGGTTTTAAAGTTTTAGCTACGATGGGAAAGGCAAGTATTAGTCTGTTTTTTCATCGTTGTCTGTTTTTTACTCTGGTGCCATTTTAAGGATTCTACCGTCTCTCTAGTTGAGTCTTAAATCTGAGAGCTTAGGGCCAGGATGAGATGGGAGCCGGACTTAACACAGGTCTTTCCAAATGAATATTTTAGCTTTCGTGCATTGGATCAGAGGAGGCTGGTGGGAGGAGTTATAGGAGGATTGGCTCGTTGTAATTTTTATAAATTGAACGGAGTCTCAAATGCATTGTTTCCATGTGTTTAATGTGTTTGGTACCATTCCAGTCATTACAATGAGCATGTCCTCCTATATCTACTCCCACCAGCCTCCTCTGCATTGGATATCGGGTCAAATCTATTCTTACCAATACTCACATTGTGGTTCATGATGACAAGGGTGAAGTTTTGGAATATAGACAGCATGTGATATCAGCAACATTGCTATCTGGGAGCGTCGGACGGAAAACCTGTGGTGTTCTGATGTTGTTGTGCCTTTATTTTCCTCATTGTCGTTGCTGAAGCAACCACTGTGGTGCCCCTCTTTGTTTATTTGTTATTAGTACCTGACAAAAAAATTCTCTCTCTCATATATATATATATATATATAATGTAAAAACTCTTAAGTGACCAGCTGTAATTCTGGATGCAGTCTTAGATCCAGGTTGTTCAGGAACCAATTACCTCAGACCTCACGTGAAACAGTGTTGCTAGCTGGATAGTCGTCGATACTACAGAATAATGGTGTACACTTTCGTCATGCCAACAGGTTACCTCGTTTGTACTGGTGTAACATGTATCATGCACCCCTTGACAATGTGAAAACCCTCTTCATTTCTGAGCATCGCACCTCTTTTTTTCTTCTTCAACAGCAAAGAAATTGTATTGTGTGGGAAAGCGTTTAAGTGCTTTGTCTGCTACTTTCCCCAACTGAAATTGTTAGTGTATAGCGGTTTGACAGCTCACTCTGTCATCAGGCAGAACTGAAACAAAATGGTTCTGGTGATTGTTACTGACCAGAGGATTTTTTTCAAGCTGTTAAAACATTCAGTTGGCTGAGATTTCATTCTAGCCCTGTCTAGCTCTCTCTCTCTCTCAAAAAAACATAACACTAATTACCATTGTACCCTAAGATTGGTTATCAATCCCACTTTGAGTCTTCTTATTTTTACTTTACCCAACTCTCTGAGCATCTTTAAGTGTTATTACGTTGCTTATTTACTGTGCATGGACAGTGGCTCAAGCTATCTGAACATTACCTCATGTTTTCCCAGAGATCAGTTGGTTCAAGTCTTGCGTCAATCAGCAGCAGCGAGCTGTGAGCCCGGGCAATCGACTTATCCTCTTAAAATATTAAGACCTTCCTGAGCTGGATTGACTCTGCCAATTGCTAAAAATTCCACAACTTCTTTATAGCCTCTGGATGAGAATAGCTTGCTACTCTACGCTTTAAAAAGCCATTATTCCATAAAGTGACAGTTTTTATTTCGCTCCTTTATAAAGAGGTGGAATTTGCTGTTGGTAGACATTGTCAATGGTGAATGTTTGTTTTTTCCTCCTAAGAGCTTGCCAGTGGCTCCTTGCATTGATTGGAAATGTTCAACCAAACAAAACAGAAAAACAATTCCACTGCAAGGACTGATTCACAATGTCTTTCTTCCAAGACCCACCAAAACAAGGGTGAAGGGGGGGGGGGGGGTTCTTGTTTTGTCAAGGGGTCTTATTTAAAAGTGTTTATATACCAGAATTCGTGAAATGTAAATGTTGTAGGTTATGTTTCACTATTGTAGCTAAATTGTAGAACAGAGATGGCTTGTACTACTGATTTTAACATAAATATCCTATCCTAATGATCTGTATAAGACTAAATGTATACAGAGAGTTGAGCTTGTTGCTGTAACCCCTCTTGGATTGAAGAACATGTTTAAAAGTTTCATATATATGAAAATCCCAGAAAAAATACAACATCCATTGTATTGCTGTAATGATGAGGAATTTTTTTGAACGATCATTGTAACATAGTTGTTTAATTTGCAGTGGATCCTTGTTCATTTTTTACTGTGGTCATTTTAGATCTCAGTATTCAGTTTGAAATAGATTTGCCTAGTTGTTGAGGTGTGGCTATTTCCACTCTGCACTTGGTGCCAGAATAAACCAGTATGAATGTAGTATTTGCCCAGAATAAACCCAGACTGTTAGAGAAAAAATACTAGAAAAGATTATTTCAATTTTATCTTTTTGTATATGAAAGTAAACAATAAAAATACTGTTAAAAAGCATTTGATTGCCGCTTCATGCGTCTACTTTCTTGCGTCTACTTTCTTATGTGCCCTCGTTGTCCATGACGACAGTTGTTACATTACTTCTCATTTAAGACACACTTATCCAGAGTAATTTACTGTAGTTAGTGTATACATTTTCTTGTGTATTCTGTGTACTGACTGTTGCTTCAACCGTGAAATGCTCCACCTGCAGTGAACAACCAGTGGGCTAAGTGCCTCTACTACTGATACTTACACAATATTACTGCACATGTGAACTCACCAAGGCTCCTCATTCCCAAAGAAACATACAGCACAAATTGAGTGACTCATTTGTGATTTATTTTCATTTTTGTTCATGCTTGAGGTGTAGCGTAACAAAATACTGAACAAAAATATAAACGCAACAATTTAAGGTTTTACTGAGTTAAATTTCATAAGGAAATCAGTCATTTGAAATAAATGAATTAGGCTCTAATCTATGGATGTCACATGACTGGGGAACAGTTATTCATCGGTTAGTCACAGAGACCTTAAAATTGTTAGGGGCGTGGATCCGAAAATCAGTAACTGGTTTTGACCTCCATTTGCCTCATGCAGCGTGACACATCTCCTTTGTATAGAGTTGATCAGGCTGTTGATCGTGGACTGTGGAATGTTGTCCCACTCCTTTTCAATGGCTGTGCGAAGTTGCTGGATATTAGAAGGAACTGGAACACGCTGTCATACACGTTGATCCAGAGCATCCAAAACATGCTCAATGGATAACGTCTGTTGAGTATGCTGGCTGTGGAAGAACTGGGGCATTTTCAGCTTCGGGAATTGTGTACAGATCCTTGCGACATGGAGCCGTGTGTTATGCTGAAACGGGGTGATAGCGGCGGATGAATGGCACGAAAATGGGCCTCAGGATCTCATCATGGTATCTCTGTGCAGTCAAATTGCCATGGATAAAATGCAATTGTGTTTCTTTCCCGTAGTTTATGCCTGCCCATACCATAACCCCACTGTCACCATGGGGCACTCTGTTCACATCAGCTAACCGCTCCTCCACATGACGCCATACACATGGCCTGAGGTTGTGAGACGGGTTGGATGTACTGAAAAATTCTCTAAAATGGCATTGGAGGAGGCTTATGGTAGAGAGATGAACATTCAATTATCTGGGAACAGCTCTGGTGGACATTCCTACAGTCAGCAAGCCAATTGCATGCTCCCTCAAAAGGTGAGACAACTGTAGTGTCCAATCAATTTTGTAACCACTCCCTCTTCTAATTAGGGCTAATTGGAAAAGCAGTTCAAAAGAGGACATTGTATTATTAATTTTTTTGTACTCCCTGACGAAGGCCATGCAGCCGAAATGCATCGGATTTTTTTAATACTTTGTTTCTATTGAACATGCCATACATATAAAGGCATTTTAATTAATTATATGAAGAGTGCCTTGGTCCTCCTTTCTTTTTGATGACCAACTGTAGTGTTGTGTTGTTACTAGCTAACCAAATACACAATGAATTATATGAAAAGTAGCCAGAAATACAGCCACTAGCTAAATGTGGATGTATTTTCATTTCGCTCTCAAATAGCTAACTAGATTGGTAGAATTTTTCCCTATTGTTGTCTGCCTGAATAATACCAATGCTTTGTTACAGTTCGGCAAGTCCAGCAGGACATAGGGCTGTATGGCTTCACATTGTCCTATGACTAAGCCAGGGAAAATACTGAGATGGGTCGCAGAGCACCTGTCACACGAGAAACTATTAGGAAATAATTTAGTGGTAGGATAATGTTAGCAATGAGAGACACAGTTGGAGCGAGATCCTAGATGTGCCTCTTCGTTTTGCTGCCGCAGGGAAAGCCGACAGGAAGCACTAACTTAAAGCCAGACCACAGTATCCCAGAACCCTTCGCTGCACACAATGCAGACAACCTGGGCAGTATCTGGTCAAGGGGCCATATGGCCCCCGGCAGGAGACAAGTCTTCAGAGGTACCCTACCCCAGGTGTTCCCAAACTTTTTCACTCAGAGCCCCCCTTCCAGCATTGGGGAACATCCCGCACACGCCACGTCTATATCTATGGACACAAGCACTGTTCATGACACTAACTGTTCACACACTTCTTGTCGGTGGAGGGAATTTGGCAAGTTTAAAGCTTGCTTCCTGAAATTCTTCACATTTTGTCATGGGGTGCAAAGAAAATGTTGCAGTTTAAAGCAAATTTTCTTGCAATTCTATACATTGTGCCATGTCTAATGTGTATTCATGTTTTTTATTTTTTTATTTAACCTTTATTTAACGAGGTAGGCTAGTTGAGAACAAGTTCTCATTTGCAACTGTGACCTGGCCAAGATAAAGCAAAGCAATTCGACACATACAACACAGAGTTACACATGGATTAAACAAACACAATCAATAATACAGTAGAAAAATCTATATACAGCATGTGCAAATGAGGTAGGATAAGAGAGGTAAGGCAATAAATAGGCCATGGTGGCGAAGTAATTACAATATAGCAATTAAACACTGGAATGGTAGATGTGCAGAAGATGAATGTGCAAGTTGAGATACTGGGGTGCAAAGGAGCAAGATAAATAAATAAATACAGTATGGGGATGAGGTAGATTGGATGGGCTATTTACAGATGAGCTATGTACAGGTGCAGTGATCTGTGAGCTGCTCTGACAGCTGGTGCTAAAAGCTAGTGAGGGAGGTAAGAGTCTCCAACTTCAGAGATTTTGCAGTTCGTTCCAGTCATTGGCAGCAGAGAACTGGAAGGAGAGGATATTTGAGTGATGAAAAAAATGCTGTCTATGAGCTTAAAAAAATAAATAAAGCTGGGCTAAGTGATCTGGACATTTCTGACAAGTTATTAATAACTCTCTACAGTATGTAATGACTGACATGACAAGAGGAACTGATGATGCACTATCCAATTTAGAAATAGCACCTTGTGCACTCTACTGTTACAACTTTCAAGAGTCAGTTTAAAGCCGGACTGAGTTCCTTTCTCGTGCCCCACATTTTAGGAACCACTGCCCTACCCTCCCAACACACATGTCCAAAACGGTGGTGTCATTCCAGGTCATCGTTACAGTTGACATGAATTCTGTTTACAGTTTCACATGATGTTTGACGAGGCCGTCATCTTTTCGTTTAGAATAGTAAGCTGATCTTGTTGTATTGTCTCGTCCTCAGTTGATGGCGTTTACACCAGTGACTTTAGTTCTATTCTTTTGAAGGTATGTGATATGAATCACTCACAGAATAGTCTCAGTTTCTGTCCCTATCAACAGCCGTCAATAGCCGAGACCTTATAGCTGTCCAACATTGTGCCCCACAACTATAAAAACAACACCGGCTACTGGAACAGGTAGATGGCAACCCTTTTTCAACATTCAGTTATATCATTGCATTTATTCCACAAGTTAAATGATACTACTTGGTCCTAATGCTGTATATAAATGGAATGACCTATGCTGAAATTAAACTCTCTCAATCTAATCTACCTGAAAGCTTACTTTACTTTTAAGTCTTTCGAACGTGTGTGGCCCCAGTATAACAGAGAGTGTTTTGTATTCCAGACTGGAGATGTACTGCAGGGACCTGACCAAGTGCTTTGAGAACATGTGGCTCGTGTCAGGACCTCGGGTTCTTCCTGAAGAGTGGGCTAATGGGAAAATGACAGGTTACCAGGTAACTCAAGCTGTTAGGCGGAACACACTGTATGGTCCAGGGTGAAGTTTCCCCTAGGTACAGATCTAGGATCAGCTTCCTTTCCCCGTTAATCATTTGTAGGGAAATGCAAAACTGACCCAAGATCAGTGTCAAGGAGCAACTTCTCCCTACATGGCACGGTACAGTGTCCATATAATGTCACTGGTCCTAGTTTGTCTGAGAGATCCAATATAATTGTAATATACTATATATATAATTGGAATAATCTGGAGGAGGCAGTGTAATGGATATTTTCTGGAAATGTCAGTGCAGCCTTATGGCCACTAGATGGCACTGTTGAACAAAAGATTCCCTCATGTGGATGTTGCCCATCTTATTTATATTTTATTTGAATTCAGATTCTTCAGGGGGAGCTGCAGCACCCTCAGCGACCCTACCTCCTGCGGCTATGCTTCCAACCCTCAGAAAACACAAGTACTAAGTTGTTGTTTTTTCAAGGACAATCTTGACCACCACCCCTATTGTCTCATAAAATAGGCTTGCTCATTCGTAATATTACACTTGCAAGATTCTGCCAGTGGTTGTTCAGTAGCTTTAACATCTGAAAGAAAAACAAAATACAGACTATGAGGATGCTGTGTCATCCTGCCATCAGGTTACAGTGTGTTTTCCTGTGCGTTGGATTGACATCCTAGCTTTGTCCCCCTGTGGCTGGCCTATCATAGGTGGAGTGCCAGGAGTGTTTTTGCGTCCTCCAGTGAGGCCCAGAGTGGAAACAGACAGATGGCTGCCCTTGGGGCTGTTACCTCGACACACAGATCAACCACGACATGGGCCGTGTTCCACCCATTCAAACCCCCAACCCACCTGGGGCCTGAGCTACAGCAGTGATCACACACACACACACACACACACACACACAGTTTATGATTTCCTTTTGCTTTTGCTACCTCTCAAGTTGCCATGGCAATGCCCTCTGGATAGTGCCAGGCGGTCCTTGATTCCTGTGAGGGATTGGGATGTTTAGAGGGGTCTCTAGGGGATGCCCGCCTTAGGTTGGCACTGCAAGCCTCTAACAGCCGCAGGCGAGCAGGGCAGAGGCCTGGAGTGCAGTCTCTTCATCCCAGATTATACCCTCTGGAGTGGGGTCTCCCTGTTGTTTATCAGGGGCCAAAACACTGTCCTCCCATCAACAAGAACAGGACTCCCACCTAGAGAGGAAGAACAGAGAGAAAGAGGGAGAGAGAGTGGGGAAGAGAAAGAACCAAGACAGGAAGGGATGGAGCAGAGAGAGACCAAAGAGTGCCTATCTTGTGTCCTTACGGGGAATTACTGTAGGACAGAGTTAGTGGAAGACGGTATTGTTTTAACCAGAATTATATTTCTTCCACCTGGTTTGTCACTCTGGTTGACAATAAGAAATCTTCAACATTGCTCGTCCCTGTCCAGTTCAGGCAGCCCCCCGCACCTCTCTGATTCAGAGGGGTTGGGTAAAATGCGGAGACACATTTCAGTTGAAGGCATTCAGTTGTACATCTGATTAGGTATCCCCGTTTCCCTTTCACTATGTTGCTGACATGTCTTACAAACGATACTGTCTAAGCCTATAGATGTTTTATTTTGGGTACTTTCCTTCACAACCCCAGTTTCATTGTATTGAACATTTATCTAACTAGGCAAGTCAGTTAAGAACTAATTCTTATTTACAATAACTTTTCTTCAAGTGCAGTCACAAAAACTCATCAAGCGATATGATGAAACTGGCTCTCATGAGGACCACCACAGGAAAGGAAGACCCAGAGTTACCTCTGCTGCAGAGGATAAGTTCATTAGAGTTACCAGCCTCAGAAAATGACGTTGTCTGGTTTCCTTCCACTCTGGTCTGGTCTGATAAGAGGATAATTTACTAGTCAACAAAATCAAAGCATCTTGTTATTTATCATAATAGAGAACCAGTTCCTACTACGGCTGGGTCATATTCATTAGACATGAAACGGAACAAAACCAACTGAAATCGGGATGCACAACTTGTGCTTGTCCAATAAGAAACACATTTCTGTCTTCCTTGCAAAATATTTCCTTTGCATTCCATAATGAATACGACCCTGATGTTGACGGATCAGAGAGATGAGGTTTCAGCCCCAGATCGATTACATCTGAACCGGGGGGTCTTGTTATGTCCTACGAGGGGCCCCTCCCTCTAACTCAATCAGTTTATCAGGCTTTTACGGGTAAGTACACTAATCGCAAATAGGGACCCAGACAGAATAATGCGTTTCCTGATAGTTGTCATTACTAATTGCATTGAATGTTTCAACTGGACCACAGGAAAAGCAAAGCACGTGTATCGCTAGTGTAATTGCTCATTGGGTTACAGAGATGCACTATTGGTCGCTTTACTGTTTGTGTTATTATTATTATTATCGCTTAGCCGACTTCAGGACATTACCACTCATCCACTGCCGCCCGCCCGCCAAATGGACCAGGCGGATATCAGATACACAGTAGTACCACACCGCTAATGACCAGCCTAGCCCCCATCACTCGCTCATCATTATCCAGTTTACCACACACACTGTCTGTCTGGCAGACAAACTGCATCGCAATAATATAAAGCAGTGTTCTCTCCTTCATCTGCATTGATTTTGGGAACTTGCTTGAACCTATCCAGTCTTTTCACATGGGATGGATACAGGGGATAGGTAGCCATTTAAATCAGCTTTTCCCAAACTCGGTCCTGGGGGCCACAATGGGTGCACATTTTGGTTTGTTCCGTAGCACTCCACAGCTGATTCAGATAGTCAGAGGTTTATGATGAGTTGGTTATTTGAATCAGCTGTGTAGAGCTAGGGGGGGAGTGCACTCGGGGGGGTCCCAGGACCAAGTTTGGGACCCTGAGATGCTGGAAATGATAGATTTGTCATAGGTCGTCTAGCTGTAATGATTATGCCATTATTATGAAATGGGTGACAGTAATCCAGTCTGAGCTCAGCTGGCACTGCTTTACTGGGTAGCGTGCCATTTTGCCAACCTGTTTGTCAGGGATCACCAGCCTCAGAAGGTCAGGAGAAGGGGTGGGGACGACGTGATGATTTGTTGAAATACGTTGTTACCTTTCCAATGTATGATTTTATTAATAATAAACTGTCACATGATTGTTCATTAGAATCATCTTCTCCCAACAGCTAATAAATATGGGGAGCAGATATGTGTTTGGAAGATGGGACCTTGTGTGTCCGCTTTACATAGACCAACCAATTTGCGTGGGAAATCCATATGGAGAGAGATGAATCTAGGATGTACAATACAGACTGGGATAATCCTTTTATCACCTAAATCCTCTTAACCCTATTAAGGCCAACACCATAAAGGAAATTGAATACAGCTGGATCAAATGTAATCACATTTTTTGTGTAATCCAGCTCATTACGTTGTAAATTACACTGAAGAAAAATATGAACACAACATGTAAAGCTGATGAAACTGGGTTTGCACAACCAAATAATTTATGCAGCAACTGTCTGCAGTTGTCCTCACCAGGCTCGTCGTCCTCACCAGGGTCTTGACCTGACTGCAGTTTGGCGTCGTAACCGACTTCAGTGGAAAAAATGCTCACCTTCTATGGCCACTGGCACGCTGGAGAAGTGTGCTCTTCAAAGATTAATCCTGGATTCAACTGTACAGGGCAGATGGCATACAGTGTGTATGATGTTGTGTGGGTAAGCAGTTTGCTGATGTCAACGTTGTGAACAGAGTGCCCCATGGTGACGGTGGGGTTATGGTATGGGCAGGCAAATTTGGACAACATTCCACAGGCCAAAATCAACGGCCTGATCAACTCTATTCGAAAAGATGTGTCGCGCTGCATGAGACTAATGGTCACACCAGAAACTGACTATTTTTCAGATCCACATGCCTACCTACCTTTTTTAAAGGTATCTGTAGCCAACAGATGCATATCTGTATTCCCAATAATGTGAAATCCATAGATTAGGACCTAATGAATTTATTTAAATGTAATGATTTCTTTTTATGAACTGTAACTCAATCTTTTAAATTGTTGCATGTTGCGTTTATATTTTTGTTCAGTTACATGAGAAAGTTCATACCCTCACGTGCCCGTTTGGGAGAATGGCAGAATATTCAAAGGTATTGCTACAGCTGTTTAGAATTTGAATGGAATGATTTATCATAATAAATAGGCTATTGAGAGTAGTACTTGATTCACACTATAGGGCAGATCCAAAACGTACTGTGCTGGCTCGGTTGTTTCCATTTCACATTGTCCTTTCCAGCATGGTGCCAATAGCTATGGTATGTAAAAGGTTTATCCAATTTGTGTAGACATAGCTTACAATTTGAGGCAGTGCAAATAGTATCTTACTGCCCTGTTTGGAGGCATTGTTATTCATATTAGACCAGATTTTGTAGCTTACAGCCTACTGGGAAAAAACTGGTTGAATCAATGTTGTTTCCATGTCATTTCAACCCCAATAATCTATGTGATGATGTTAAATCAATGTGGAAAACTGATTTGGATTTGCAAAACCATATCACTTTTTAACTTAAATCCGATTACATGGTGACATTGTTGTTGATTTCACGTTGAATTCACAATTAGTTGACAACTCAACCAAAACTAGACGTTGAACTAATAATGTCTGTACCCAGTGGGAGTACGCTATCAAGCAACTTTGGGACGTGTGCATTAAACATAAAATGAACTCTCTACTTTTCACAGTGCAGCAAGTCACATGAAACTCATCAAAAGGCGCTAACTGTGGGTCTTGAGTGCTACTGACGCAGGAACACTTTATCTGGTGGCTTTCCATGCTGAGAGCAATCAGAAAATTGATGCAGAAACCACTAGTTGCTGCCCACGACCTCCACAGGATTTCCAATCTCCAGAGCAGGAAGTGGTGGGAGCGAGTGGCGGGCGTGGGCGGTTTTGACACAGTGTGACTGAGTGGCGTTTATTTCAATCGAGATGTGCTAGTCTCTGCTGTGAGTGTGTGTGTCTGTCATACCTGAAATTGAATGTATGTGTGTATGTGAAAGTTTGTGTCCTTGTGCTCCTTTTATGCTGTGTGTGTGTGTGTGTGCACAAGGGTGCGTGTGTTACGGAGCATTGTTTCTCCTGCCCATGCAAACCTGTGCTGATGCTGTGTGGAGCAGGTGCGTTTGCCAACCCTAGGCTGTAATTAGCAGGCCCAGTCTGCCACGGTGTCGGAGTGAATTCCCCCTCAAAACAACATGCCATGTTAGCAATTAGCCTATCTATGCTCTGCTATAGTGAGGCCTCGCAAGGTATGAAGTGTCCTCTAGTTTACAGCACAGTAGGAGTTCCGTTCCGGCTTCGACAATGTATGTAGGCCTACACACTTCTGGGTGAGAAAAAAACCTTCTCTCTCACTTCCTCAGTGCTCCTTCATAGACCAAGCAACAACAAAAGAAATGCTGTAAAATGATTTAACCATTGTCTTTAATCCAGGATTTTCCAAGCTTGGCAACCCTATAGGTAACACCATTTGGGGCTCTTAATATAACTTCCTCATCTCAGTCCTTTCCATAGTCTGCTCAGATACTGAGCACTAACTCTCGGTGAAAATAGATATGAAGGAAACTGTTGGTGTTTCCTTCGATGGCATGTCTCCTACAGCAGAGAGCAGGTACATTAAGCTGTGTTCAGGACACTCTTGGTTCCTCACCGTAGAAACCAGCAGGTGGGGATGTTAGACCATGACAGTATCAGTGGTATACTATTAGTGAGCTGATTACCCCATGTCTTTAGAGTTGATGGTAATGACAGTGCAGTTTATTACCAGCAGGTTTAGGATCTCGCTTTGGAGCACAGAAGTCAGGCTTGAATTGTGTGTTTGTTTATGTGTGTGTGTGTGTGTGTCTGTGTGCGTGTGTGTGTGGATACTGAGACTGCAGGTGCGGCAGATGTGAGCTGGAGGGATGGAGGCAGTGGCGGTTCTAGACCATTTCAACTGGGTGGGCCAAGCTGGGGCCAGTTACATTAGACGTTATTGTTGTCATATCGTTTTCTTCACTGCATTGCAGGCATTAGCAGGCAAAAGACCATGTTCATAATCATTAGTGTTCCGCGTTGCCACTGTCTAATAACGGATGTAAAAATTTCTCCCCCCCCCAGAACCGCCTCTGGATGGAGGGAGATGAGGAGAAGGAGAGGAGAAGGAGAGTGAGGGGGTAACGAGCCAGACTCCTGAGGGGATTGAGGTCAAAGGATCTGTGATTAAGACTAGCCTTTTCTCACAATCCTGTAAATTACACTGGCCTTGCTCTGGTCCAAACATGATCTCCTTATATCATCCTCCTAAAGGTGCTTAAAGAACCACACAGGAGGAAGAAGTGGTTACTACTTTACTAATGCCTGAGTCGTATTCATTAGGGCACACCGTAGCAAAACATTTTGTAACGAAAAAAAAAGAGCGTTTCTTATTGGGCAAAGTCACGTACAGTAGTCCCTCCCTGTTTCAGTCTGTGGCCTATTGAATACGACCTAGGTGTGTCTGTCCACACAGATGTAAAGGTGCAATATGTAACTTTTTGGACGACCTGACCAAATTCACATAGAATTGTGAGTTATAAATCTGTCATTCTCATTGAAAGCAAGTCTAAGAAGTCTGTTCTATATACGTTATTTCTATGCTTCCCGTTCTTAAGTTTTGTTTTTGCTTCTTTTAATTTTGGTTTTGTACACCAGCTTCAAACAGCTGAAAGTACAATATTTTTGGCTATGGAAAATATATTTCACAGTGGTTTAGATGGTATAGTGGTTCACTACACTATACTTGCTTGTTTAGTCACATAAACTGAAATTAGTCTAACTATTAGAATTTTTGCAACCAGGAAATGGCAGATAGATTTTTGCATAGTGCATCTTTTAACAGTGGTGAAATGAGTTCATGAATATTTATAGCTTAGCCCTACAACTGACTTGTTCTGCTTACTGGAATACTTTTTTTAGGCCACTTTTACCTCCTTTGTGTTATTCTTAAAACTAGACCTATCAAAAATAGAAACAATTAACTTTTTTAAGTGCTGTGAAGTAGGTCGGATAATATTATGCTTTGTGTATCCTGGGCCTCCAAATGAAGTTAAGGCCAGCTGATAATAGTTTATATCTGTCTTTCTCTCATTCACTCACTCTCTCTCTCTCTCTCATTGGATTTGTTTTCAAATTATTTGTGGGTCTGTGAAATCTGAGGGAAATATGTGTATCTAACATGGTCATATATTTGGCAGGAGGTTAGGAAGTGCAGCTCAATTTCCACCTCATTCTGTGAGGTATACTCAGAGAGCATAGCCTGTCTTCTCTTGAGAGTCAGGTCTGCCTTCGGAGGCCTTTCTCAATAGCAAGGCTATGCTCGCTGAGTATGTACATAGTCAAAGATTTCCTTAATTTTGGGTCTGTCACAGTGGTCAGATATTCTGCCACTTTGTACTCTCTGTTTAGGGCCAAATAGCATTCTAGTTTGCTCAGTTTTTTTGTAAATTCTTTCCAATGTGTCAAGTAATTATCTTTTGTTTTCTCATGATTTGGTTGGGTCTAAATGTGTTGGTGATTCTGTGTTGCTGTCCTGGGGCTCTGTAGGGTCAGTTTGTGAACAGAGCCTCAGTCTCTCTCTCTCTCTCTCTCTCTCTCTCTCTCCCTCTCCCTCTCTCTTTTGTCACTTTGTCTTTTTCTTTCTTTCTCCTGATCCTCATTAGTCGACAGAATGAACTTCAGAAGGAGTTGCTCTCTCTTCCTCACTCCCTCTTCCTTTCTCTCTTTCCTCTGACCCTGGCGAGCTGTCTCGTTGAATTAGCAAGACAACGCCACCCTTAAAGATGCAGCAAAACACAGAGACGTTCTGAGGTCAGGCATCCTAGAGGACAACAGGATCGGCTCTGAGGACCACTCGCATTAAGTCTGAGTGAGGAGGGCTGGGGCTGACATGCTGTCGGAGGGGGTTCCGGTATTATTGTTTTTGTGGCTTGGGCCTCCCAGAGCCCACTCACTACTGGCTTGACTTTCCTGGAAGCTCGTCAAGGAGAGGCACTTGCCACACAATTCGACAGTGGCTTGAATTGTTTACTCTAGATCTTCTTAAACTCCAGGGGGTATGTGGGATGGTCTTTGAGAAAGGCGATTATTCAGCACTTGAACAATTTTTGGACGCTTGAACAATATCCAGCACCGAGAAGAGTGTATGATCATTCAAAACCCTTCAAAATGTCCCTTGTTTTTGCATCTTTAGGGGGTCCTTGAGAAACAATCACCCAGGGTCCCCTTTTGACAATCTAAGTAGTGTTAGCATCAATATAAATACAGTGCCATAAGAAGCAGTGGTAGCATCTAAATAAGAAGTGGTAGCATCCAAATAACAAGTGGTGACATCTAAATAAGTAGTATTATCATCCAAATAAGCAGTGGTAGCATCTAAATAAGAAGTGGTAGCATCTCAATAAGAAGCGGTAGCATCTAAATAAGAAGTGGTAACATCTGAATAAGAAGTGGTAGCATCTCAATAAGAAGTGGTAGCATCTAAATAAGAAGCGGTAGCATCTCAATAAGAAGTGGTAGCATCTAAATAAGAAGTGGTAGCATCTAAATAAGAAGCGGTAGCATCTCAATAAGAAGTGGTAGCATCTAAATAAGAAGTGGTAGCATCTAAATAAGAAGTGGTAGCATCTCAATAAGAAGTGGTAGCATCTAAATAAGAAGTGGTAGCATCTAAATAAGAAGTAGTAGAGTTTAAATAAGCAGTGGTAGCATCTAAATAAGAAGTGGTAACATCTCAATAAGAAGTGGTAGCATCTCAATAAGAAGTGGTAGCATCTAAATAAGAAGTAGTAGAGTTTAAATAAGCAGTGGTAGCATCTAAATAAAAAGTGGTAGCATCTAAATAAGAAGTAGTAGAGTTTAAATAAGAAGTGGTAGCATCTCAATAAGAAGTGGTAGCATCTCAATAAGAAGTGGTAGCATCTAAATAAGAAGTGGTAGCATCTCAGTAAGAAGTAGTAAACTTTAAACAAAAACATGTTTCCCATCTGAAGAGGTTAATTTAAACATTACTATAGTAAGTGGCTATTATGTGCCAAATAAAATAACAGGGTTGACCGTAACAGGCTTGACAATTTTGTCTTAAATCCTTAATAGTCTATTTATGGCTGATTTAATTAACATAATAAAAAAATCCCCATCAAAATCTGTCAGTTTAAGCTAGAGATGGCTGATTTTTGCATGGGCTGCATCTCAATCCATCGTATCCGCCTGTGTCGGCCTTCCGCATCTGCAGTGGAAAGTGGCAGAGCTACTTTGTCAGACCAGGAGACTATGGAAAGATGAGACTCTGACGAACACGATGGTGTTCTCTGTTTGGCTCTAGGATCCCCACAACTGTCACGGGACTGATCTGAACGCAACCCATACAAATGAACGGAAGCACGGTATGGAGGTAGTTTTGGGCCAAAAAAAGAGGAATTAGATATGTAAAAAAAAACTAACATATTTCCAAAACTTTGTTACATCTCATAGATATAGGACAGACACTTTGAAACCTTATTTCTTACGATTACATTTTTTTACTGTATTTTTGGGGGGGAATTTATGAACATGTTATTCAATGCATTTTCACGGGCTATAATAGTAAAGGCCAAATTCAATATTTTCTCAAATCAATGTATTATATACACTGCTAAAAAAATAAAGTGAACACTTAAACAACACAATGTAACTCCAAGTCAATCACACTTCTGTGAAATCAAACTGTCTACTTAGGAAGCAACACTGATTGACAATAAATTTCACATGCTGTTGTGCAAATGGAATAGACAACAGGTGGAAATTATAGGCAATTAGCAAGACACCCCCAATAAAGGAGTGGTTCTGCAGGTGGGGACCACAGACCACTTCTCAGTTCCTATGCTTCCTGGCTGATGTTTTGGTCACTTTTGAATGCTGGCGGTGCTTTCACTCTAGTGGTAGCATGAGACGGAGTCTACAACCCACACAAGTGGCTCAGGTAGTGCAGCTCATCCAGGATGGCACATCAATGCGAGCTGTGGCAAGAAGGTTTGCTGTGTCTGTCAGCGTAGTGTCCAGAGCATGGAGGCGTTACCAGGAGACAGGCCAGTACATCTGGAGACGTGGAGGAGGCCGTAGGAGGGCAACAACCCAGCAGAAGGACCGCTACCTCCGCCTTTGTGCAAGGAGGAGCAGGAGGAGCACTGCCAGAGCCCTGCAAAATGACCTCCAGCAGACCACAAATGTGCATGTATCTGCTCAAACGGTCAGAAACAGACTCCATGAGGGTGGTATGGGGGCCCGACATCCACAGGTGGGGGTTGTGCTTACAGCCCAACACCGTGCAGGACGTTTGGCATTTGCCAGAGAACACCAAGATTGGCAAATTCGCCACTGGCGCCCTGTGCTCTTCACAGATGAAAGCAGGTGCTCCATGTGCTCGCCAGAGGTAGCCTGACTGCCATTAGGTACCGAGATGAGATCCGCAGACCCCTTGTGAGACCATATGCTGGTGCGGTTGGCCCTGGGTTCCTCCTAATGCAAGACAATGCTAGACCTCATGTGGCTGGAGTGTGTCAACAGTTCCTGCAAGAGGAAGGCATTGATGCTATGGACTGGCCCGCCCGTTCCCCAGACCTGAATCCAATTGAGCATATCTGGGACATCATGTCTCGCTCCATCCACCAACGCCACGTTGCACCACAGACTGTCCAGGAGTTGGCGGATGCTTTAGTCCAGGTCTGGGAGGAGATCCCTCAGGAGACCATCCGTCACCTCATCAGGAGCATGTCCAGGCGTTGTAGGGAGGTCATACAGGCACGTGGAGGCCCCACACACTACTGAGCCTCATTTTGACTTGTTTTAAGGACATTACATCAAAGTTGGATCAGCCTGTAGTGTGGTTTTCCACTTTAATTTTGAGTGTGACTCCAAATCCAGACCTCCATGGGTTGATAAATTGGATTTCCATTGATTCTTTTTGTGTGATTTTGTTGTCAGCACATTCAACTACGTAAAGAAAAAAGTATTTAACAAGATTATTTCATTCATTCAGATCTAGGATGTGTTATTTTAGTGTTCCCTTTATTTTTTTGAGCAGTGTATATATGTTTTTATACATAAAGGGGTCCTAAAATTCTAAATCAAATAGCTAAAAGATCCAAGATCCAATAGCTAAATTGACCAATGAGTCAATTTGCAGAAGTTTGAAATGCAACTTTTCCTAACCTTGATTCAAGAGGGTCTTACTGTAAGTGAGGGATGCTCTTCTCTGTCACTATAGGGTACCTCTCTGTATGGCTGTGGGTATGTGTTGGCATGGCCTGCATGTGTGGACCTGCATATGTGCCTGTGCTTATTGTGTGTGTGTGTGCGTGCGTGTGTGCACATGCATGTATGTGAGTGGTGCGGTTCGTAGTCATCTCCATGTGCGACGGGAAACAAACAGGAGGATTAACCCCGGGAGAGTGAGGTCAGATCCTCCCACCGGGACATTCTCATCTTCCCGGGCCATCCTGAGTCCTCATCAGGACCAGGGCTTCCATGGCAACGCCATACAACAACATACCGCTCCCCCGGCAGCCACCGTAGACACACGCTTATCTCTGAACACATGGAGGCAGGGGAGAAGAGAGGAGAGGAAGAGAGAAGGATAAATAAATTAAATTACAGAGAAGAATAGAGAGAGAGAGAGACCCCAGTGCTGTCTGACTACTGCTCTGTTCTGCCTCATCACAGAAGGGACCTGTGGTGGGTGGCAGTGCTAGTCAGCTTTTTTTAGTTGACTAAGGGTTTTCTATTGACACAGACTGTTTTAGTTCAAGTTAATGGTCACGTGTATGTTGTAGTTACTTCTTAATCCACAATGCCTTTCGTTGACTTGATATTTTATGTGTTGATACGATGATATAATAATGGATTTAAACCCTCAACTTAAATACAGTGCTTTTCAATAGGAGTAAATATTATTCAAACCTAATCACTGCGGGAGCAATACAGTCTGGAATAGAATAGAATACAATTGAATAGAATATCATAGAATGATAATCACTTTATGTACAGTAGGTTCTGTAAACTTGTGGCCAGCTGTTGTCGTCTGAGCATCCCATGCGGTGTTCTCTCACAAATCTCTCCTGTTAACCAACGCTAACCTCCCCTGTTAACCAACTCTAACCTCTCCTGTTAACCAACTCTAACCTCCCCTCTTAACCAACACTAACGTCCCCTCTTAACCATCTCTAACCTCCCCTCTTAACCAACAGTAACCTCCCCTCTTAACCAACAGTAACCTCCCCTCTTAACCAACTCTAACCTCCCCTCTTAACCAACACTAACCTCCCCTCTTAACCATCTCTAACCTCCCCTCTTAACCAACAGTAACCTCCCCTCTTAACCAACAGTAACCTCCCCTCTTAACCAACAGTAACCTCCCCTCTTAACCAACACTAACTTCCCCTCTTAACCAACAGTAACCTCCCCTCTTAACCAACAGTAACCTCCCCTCTTAACCAACAGTAACCTCCCCTCTTAACCAACACTAACCTCCCCTCTTAACCAACTCTAACCTCCCCTCTTAACCAACACTAACCTCCCCTCTTAACCATCTCTAACCTCCCCTCTTAACCAACAGTAACCCCCCCTCTTAACCAACAGTAACCCCCCCTCTTAACCAAAAGTAACCTCCCCTCTTAACCAACAGTAACCTCCCCTCTTAACCAACTCTAACCTCCCCTCTCAACCAACTCTAACCTCTAACCAACCTATGTTGGTTTCATCAATGACTCTGCAAATAAGCCCCAGACTAAGTGCCTGCCAGGACTAGCCAACTGAACCCCAGCTTCTGGCTAGGGCACAGGACAACATTTTCCCAATCTTCACCCAACCCACAACTACCCCTTCCCCCCCAATAGTCCTCCTACCCATAAATCCCTGGATGGTGGGCAGGACACACACACAAACACACACCGTATCAGGATGCTGACCTCAAGGCACTGCTGGCTCCAATAAGAAAGGCAGACCGAGACACTCATGGTGCCAGTGCCAGCAAAATGTGCAGTACTAATGTCCTCACCCTGTCACGGTTGGTCTGCTGTTAGATGCTAGTATTTTAGTGCCCTGGTCGAGAGACAAATACTCCCACCAAATAGCCCCTTTTCCAGGGTTCACTGTCTGTTTGTCTTTCACACACAGCTGTGAGAGGCAAAACTGGTGGTTTACCAGTCCAAATCTCATCTGTCTCTCTCCTACCATCCCCACATACCCACCCACTACCCCATCCCACTCCTCACCCCACTGTCTCTCTCTCTATCACACACCCCCTCATCCCTGTCTGCTATCCCCCGTCTCCTCAATCCTTAAATCGCATATTTCCTTCCACCCTTCCCCATACCTACTCTTAACTTAAATAATAATAATACATTTTATTTAAAGCACTTTTGAAGACACCCAAAGTCACATTACATACAGAAGATAATCAGCAGGATAAAAAGCTGTAAAAGCACACATTAAAATAAATAAAATATATAAAAGAAGTCTAATCATAACAACAGACTAACCAGGGAAGTAAACTACATTTCGGATCTTAACTTGATCACTCTTTTGTCAAAGAGAATTTTCCTGATGCATCAGGAAATTCAAATGAGCCTCGTGAATGGCTGAAAATGAGCAGTTCTCTTTCTCTCCTTGAGGGGGCAATTGAGTCACTGGGATCAGGGCTTGCTATTAAAATGATCTCTCTCGATAGCTCAAATGTTAGACCTAGGTCTTATTACTGCAACATTCAAATGTACAAACATGTATCTGAAATGAAGCCAATACACATCAAGAATTGTAATTTTAAAGCGCTTAATAACACAATATAAATATTGGTCTCCTCTAGGCTACGACATTAAAGTGTCTATTGCACCCTAAGGTTACGAATGAACTCAAAATTGAGTTCAATGGTGTCCTGGGATAGCAGTTAGGGCCGCTGTCTTCAGCAAGCACATATAGGTCTACCATGTTTACTGTGTGTTCCATTCAGTCCCACGACCTTTCAGCACAAATATACTGAACACAAATATAAACGCAACATGTAAATGTTTCATGAGCTGAAATTAAAGATCCCAGAAATGTTCCATACACACAAAAGGCTTATTTCTCTAAAAATGTTTGCAAAAATGTGGTTTACAGCTCTGTTAGTGAGCATTTCTCCTTTGCCAAGATAATCCATCGACCTGACAGGTGTGGCATATCCAGAAGCTGATTTTCAGCTTGATCAGTACAAAAGAGCACCTTTTGGTGGGGACAATAAAAGGCCACTCTAAATTGTGCCGTTTTGTTAGAAAACACAATAAATTAGCTTTAATATTGCAGAAAGATTGTAGATTCCATCAGTGTAATTGATGCATCACTACCAATCCCCCATATATTTTTTTGCAAATATATACACTACCAGTCAAAAGTTTGCACACACCTACTCATTGAATGTTTTTTCTTTAGTTTGTATATTTTCTACATTGTAGAATACTAATGAAGACATCAAAACTATGAAATAACACATCATGTAGTAAACAAAAAAATCTAAATATATTTTATATTCTTCAAAGTAGCCACATCTTGCCTTGATGATAGCTTTGCACACTCTTGGCATTCTCTCAACCAGCTTCATGAGGAATGCTTTTTCAACCATCTTTTCAACCATCACTCTCCTTCTTGGTCAAATAGCCTTTACACAGCCTGGAGGTGTGTTTTGGATGGGATGGCATATCATTGCAGAATGCTGTGGTAGCCATGCTGGTTAAGTTTGCCTTGAATTCTAAATAAATCACAGACAGTGTCACCAGCAAAGCACCCCCACACCATCACACCTCCTCCTCCATGCTTCCTGGTGGGAACAACACAAGTGGAGATCATCTGTTCACTTACTCTGCGTCTCACAAAGACACGGCGGTTGGAACCAAACATCTCAAATTTGGACTCATCAGACCAAAGGACAGATTTCCACCGGTCTAATGTCCATTGTTCGTGTTTCTTGGCCCAAGCAAGTCTCTTCTTCTTATTGGTGTCCTTTAGTAGTGGTTTCTTTCCAGCAATTCGACCATGAAGGCTTGATTCACTTAGTCTCCTCTGAACAGTTGATGTTGAGATGTGTCTGTTACTTGAACTCCATGAATTGTGTATTTTGGCTGCAATTTCTGTGGTGCAGTAAACTCTAATGAACTTATCCTCTGCAGCAGAGGTAACTCTGGGTCTTCCTTTCCTGTGATTGTCCTCATGAGAGCCAGTTTCATCGTAGCGCTTGATGTTTTTTGCGGCTGCACTTGAAGAAACGTTCAAAGTTCTTGAAATGTTCCGCATTGACTGACTTTCATGTCTTAAAGTAATGATGGACTGTCATTTCTCTTTGCTTATTTGAGCTGTTCTTGCCATAATTTGGACTTGCTCTTTTACCAAATAGGGCTGTCTTCTGTATACCACCCCTACCTTGTCACAACACAGCTGATTAGCTCAAACACATTGAGAAGAAAAGAAATTCCACAAATGAACTTTAGACAAGGCACACCTGTTAATTGAAATGCCTTCCAGGTGAGTGCCTCATAAAGATGTCTGAGAGAATCCCAAGACTGTGCAAAGTCTTCTATTTGTTTAACACTTTTTTGGTTACTACAGTGCCATCCACTAATATTGGCACCCTTGGTAAATATGAGCAAAATGGCTGTGAAAAAAAGATCTTTGCTGTTTTTCATCTTGGTGTTTCATTCAAAATATTCACAAAAATCAAACCTTTAATTGAAGTAAAATAATTGAAAAAAGAAATGCGAAATAAATATTTTTCTCCAAAACATGTGTGCCACAATTATTGGCACCCTTAAATTCTTATGAGTAAATCTAACTGAAGTATATTCCCATTCATATTTTACGATTTTAAGTTCACCTTAGTGATTAGGAAGACTTAAGTGGTAAGCCATGACTTCCTGTTTCACTGGGGTATAAATATGAGGTGACACACAGACCAAGTTCCCATAATCATCCATCACTATGGGAAATACCAGGGAATACAGTAATGATGTGCGACAAAAGGTTGTTGAGCCGCACAAATCAGGAAATGGCCATTAGAAAATAGCTCAACGGTTGAAAATGCCCATTTCCACTATCAGGGCAACAATGAAGAAGTTTAAAGCAACTGGAGATGCTAACAATCGGCCTGGAAGAGGCTGTGTGTCTATATTGACCCCCGCACAGTGAGGAGGATATTTTGAGTAGACAAAACATCTCCAAGGATCACAGCTGGTAAATTGCAGACGTTTGTTCTGTTTTAGGTTCAGAAAGTCTCCAAAACTACGATCAGACGTCACCTACGTAACCACAAGTTGTTTGTGAGGGTTGCCATAAAAAAGCCTTTGCTTGCATCAAACAACAAACTCAAGTGCCTACAGTTTGCCAAACATGACTGGACCTTTCAATGGGACCGGGTTCTATGTGTAACTGGTGTGAAATAGCTAGCTAGTTAGCGGGGTGCGCGCTAATAGCGTTTCAATTGGTGACGTCATTCGTTCTGAGACCTTGAAGTAGTTGTTTCCCTTGCTCTGCAAGGGCCTCGGCTTTTGTGGAGCGATGGGTAACGATGCTTCGTGGGAGACAGTTCTTGATGTGTGCAGAGGGTCCCTGGTTTGAGCCCAGGTATGGGTGAGGAGAGGGACGGAAGCTAAACTGTTACATATGGTCAAAAGAGACCAAAATAGAGCTCTTTGGAAACAAACACCAGAGGTGGGTTTGGCGTAGACAGAAAAGATAGCCATGCAGAAAAGTACCTCATCCCCACTGTGAAGTCTCGTGGTGGATCTTTGATGTTGATCTTCCAAAGGCACTGGACAACTTGTTAGGATGCATGTTATCGTGGACTTCATCAAGTACCAGCAGATATTAAATCAAAACTAGACTGCCTCTGCTGGGAAGCTTAAACTGGGCCGTGGTTGGATCTTCCAGCAGGACAATGAACCAAAGCACACCTCAAAATCAACACAAAAATGGTTCACTGACCACAGAATCAAGGTTTCACCATGGCCGTCCCAGTCCCCTGAACCAAACCCCACAGAAAACCTGTAGGATGAGCTGAAGAGGAGAGTCCACAAGTGTGGACCTGGGAATCTGAAGGATCTGGAGAGATTCTGGATGGAGGAATGGTCTCAGATCCCTTGCCATGTGTTCTCCAACCTCATTATGCATTATAGGAGAAGACTCAGAGCTGTTATCTTGGCAAAGGGAGGTTGCACAAAGTATTGAATGAAGAGGTGTCAATAATTGTGGCACACATATATTTGAGAAAAATATTTGTTTTATGATAACAATTTATTTTACTCTAATTAAAGGTTAGATTTTTGTGAATATTTTGAATGAAAGACCAAGAGGACAAACAACAAATACATTTTTTCCACAGTCCATTTAGCTCATATTTACCAAGGGTGGCAATATTAGTGGAGGGCACTGTATATGATTGCATATGTGTTATTTCATAGTTTTGTTATCTTCACTATTATTCTGCAATGTAGAAAATAGTAAAAACTAAAGAAAAACCTTGAATGAGTAGGTGTGTCCAAACTTTTGACTGGAACTGTACATACATGCATACATACATACAGACACACATATATACATACACATATACATGAATACATATACATACACTACCATTCAAATGTTTGGGGTCACTTAGAAATGTCCTTGTTTTTGAAAGAAAAGTAAATTTTTTGTCCATTAAAATAACATGAACTTGATCAGAAATACAGTGTAGACATTGTTAATGTTGTAAATTCCAGTTCTTTGCTGCCAATGACTGGAACGAACTACAAAAATCTCTGAAACTAGAAACACATCTCCCTCACTAGCTTTAAGCACCAGCTGTCAGAGCAGCTCACAGATTACTGCACCTGTACATAGCCCATCTATAATTTAGCCCAAACAACTACCTCTTCCCCTACTGTATTTATTTATTTATTTATTTTGCTCCTTTGCACCCCATTATTTATATTTCTACTTTGCACTTTCTTCCACTGCAAACCTACCATTCCAGTGTTTTACTTGCTATATTGTATGTACTTCACCACCATGGCCTTTTTTTGCCTTTACTTCCCTTATCTCACCTAATTTGCTCACATTGTATATATACTTATTTCTCTACTGTATTATTGACGGTATGTTTGTTTATTCCATGTGTAACTGTGTTGTTGTATGTGTCAAACTGCTTTGCTTTATCTTGGCCAGGTCACAATTGTAAATGAGAACTTGTTCTCAACTTGCCTACCTGGTTAAATAAAGGTGAAATAAATAAATAAAAAATTACTATTGTAGCTGGAAACGGATGATTTTTTATGGAATATCTACATAGGCGTACAGAGGCCCATTATTGCATTTTACATTTACGTCATTTAGCAGACGCTCTTATCCAGAGCGACTTACAAATTGGTGCATTCACCTTATGATATCCAGTGGAACAACCACTTTACAATAGTACATCTATATCTTTTTTTGGGGGGGGGGGGTAGAAGGATTACTTTATCCTATCCCAGGTATTCCTTAAAGAGGTGGGGTTTCAGGTGTCTACGGAAGGTGGTGATTGACTCCGCTGTCCTGGCGTCGTGAGGGAGCTTGTTCCACCATTGGGGTGCCAGAGCAGCGAACAGTTTTGACTGGGCTGAGCGGGAACTGTGCTTCCGCAGAGGTAGGGGGGCCAGCAGGCCAGAGGTGGATGAACGCAGTGCCCTTGTTTGGGTGTAGGGCCTGATCAGAGCCTGAAGGTACGGCTGTGCCATTCCCCTCACAGCTCCGTAGGCAAGCACCATGGTCTTGTATCAGCAACCATCACTCCTGTGTTCCATGTTGTGTTATCTAATCCAAGTTATTCATTTTAAAAGGCTAATTGATCATGAGAAAACCCTTTGCAATTATGTTAGCACAGCTGAAAACTGTTGATCTGATTAAAGAAGCAATAAAACTGCCTTTAGATCAGTTGAGTATCTGGAGCATCAGCATTTGGGGGTTCAATTACAGGCTCAAAATGGCCATAAACAAAGAACTTTCTTCTGAAACTCGTCAGTCTATTCTTGTTCTGAGAAATGAAGGCTATTCCAATGCGAGAAATTGCCAAGAAACTGAAGATCTCGTACAACGCTGTGTACTACTCCCTTCACAGAACAGGGCAAACTGGCTCTAACCAGAATAGAAAGAGGAGTGGGAGGCCCCGGTGCACAACTGAGCAAGAGTACAAGTACATTAGAGTGTCTAGTTTGAGAAACAGACGCCTCACAAGTCCTCAACTGGCAGCTTCATTAAATTGTACCTGCAAAACACCAGTCTCAAAGTCAACAGTGAAGAGGCGACTCTGGGATGCTGGCCTTCTGGGCAGAGTTGCAAAGAAAAACACATATCTCAGACTGGCCAAAAAAAATAAAAGATTAAGATGGGCAAAAGAACACAGACACTGGACAGAGGAACTCTGCCTAGAAGGCCAGCATCCCAGAATTGCCTCTTCACTGTTGACGTTTTGCGGGTACTATTTAATGAAGCTGCCAGTTGAGGAATTGTGAGGCGTCTGTCAAGAAATGTGCTTTTCTTTCAAAAGCAAGGACATTTCTAAGTGACCCCAAACTTTTGAAGGGTAGTGTATATGTATATACTATATTTTTTTAGATATAATTTATTACTTTCTAACCATACCACCTCTCCCCTAACTGAAGTAAACTAGTGAACAACAACGCTTAGACTTCTACTTCCAAATTATACATACTATATACATTTTACAGAAACAGTCTATTTTACAACAGCTATATTTTGTTTGTTTTACTCCTGTCCTTTCTCTAGCCTCAACTTCTCCCATCTATTTCTTTCACAAAAGTTCTGAACGTATGTACGTTTTATGGACACAGTATATTCTACATTAGTTATCAGTCTTCCCTGTGGCTCAGTTGGTAGAGCATGGTGTTTGCAAAGCCAGCATGGTGTGTGCAACGCCAGGGTTGTGGGTTCGATTCCCATGGAGGGCCAGTACAAAAAAAATAAAAAATCATGAAATGTATGCCGTCGCTCTGGATAAGAGCGTCTGCTAAAATGTAAATTATTAGCTGTTATTAGTCCCAACCTTCAGCTCCATTCAACACCTCCCATCTATCTCTTAACACCATCCATTTTGGATATCTATATGCCATATATTTTTGAACTCTGCTGTGATGTTTCACAAATGTTCTGAACATTTGTATTCTCATAATTTCTACAGGTTGTACATTTAAAAAATAGATTTGTTGCTGAAAGTATTATTACATTATTGATCAATTGACTATGACTTTTCAGATCACCCAGCAGTGCTATCTGCAGAGTTAGCTCCAGGTAAATGTTGCAGTTATTCAGCCATTCCTGGACCTGTGACCAAAAACCAGCTACATATGGACATTAACAAAACAAATGATTTAATGATTCTGTCTCTTCGCTGCAAAATCTGCAGAGCTGGGAAAGTTGTATTCCTCATATATATATATATATATATATATATATATATATATATATATATATATACACTGCTCAAAAAAATAAAGGGAACACTTAAACAACACAATGTAACTCCAAGTCAATCACACTTCTGTGAAATCAAACTGTCCACTTAGGAAGCAACACTGATTGACAATAAATTTCACATGCTGTTGTGCAAATGGAATAGACAACAGGTGGAAATTATAGGTAATTAGCAAGACACCCCCAATAAAGGAGTGGTTCTGCAGGTGGGGACCACAGACCACTTCTCAGTTCCTATGCTCCCTGGCTGATGTTTTGGTCACTTTTGAATGCTGGCGGTGCTTTCACTCTAGTGGTAGCATGAGACGGAGTCTACAACCCACACAAGTGGCTCAGGTAGTGCAGCTCATCCAGGTTGGCACATCAATGCGAGCTGTGGCAAGAAGGTTTGCTGTGTCTGTCAGCGTAGTGTCCAGAGCATGGAGGCGCTACCAGGAGACAGGGCAGTACATCAGGAGATGTGGAGGAGGCCGTAGGAGGGCAACAACCCAGCAGCAGGAACGCTACCTCCGCCTTTGTGCAAGGAGGAGCAGGAGAAGCACTGCCAGAGCCCTGCAAAATGACCTCCAGCAGTCCACAAATGAGCATGTGTCTGCTCAAACGGACTCCATGAGGGTGGTATGAGGGCCCGACGTCCACAGGTGGGGGTTGTGCTTTCAGCCCAACACCGTGCAGGACGTTTGGCATTTGCCAGAGAACACCAAGATTGGCAAATTCGCCACTGGTGCCCTGTGCTCTTCACAGATGAAAGCAGGTTCACACTGAGCACGTGACAGACGTGACAGAGTCTGGAGACACCGTGGAGAACGTTCTGCTGCCTGCAACATCCTCCAGCATGGCGGTGGGTCAGTCATGGTGTGGGGTGGCATTTCTTTGGGGGGCCTCCATGTGCTCACCAGAGGTAGCCTGACTGCCATTAGGTACCGAGATGAGATCCTCAGACCCCTTGTGAGACCATATGCTGGTGCGGTTGGCCCTGGGTTCCTCTTAATGCAAGACAATGCTAGACCTCGTGGCTGGAGTGTGTCAGCAGTTCCTGCAAGAGGAAGGCATTGATGCTATGGACTGGCCCGCCCGTTCCCCAGACCTGAATCCAATTGAGCACATCTGTGACATCATGTCTCGCTCCATCCACCAACGCCACGTTGCACCACAGACTGTCCAGGAGTTGGCGGATGCTTTAGTCCAGGTCTGGGAGGAGATCCCTCAGGAGACCATCCGCCACCTCATCAGGAGCATGCCCAGGCGTTGTAGGGAGGTCATACAGGCACGTGGAGGCCACACACACCACTGAGCCTCATTTTGACTTGTTTTAAGGACATTACATCAAAGTTGGATCAGCCTGTAGTGTGGTTTTCCACTTTAATTTTGAGTGTGACTCCAAATCCAGACCTCCATGGGTTGATAAATTGGATTTCCATTGATTCTTTTTGTGTGATTTTGTTGTCAGCACATTCAACTATGTAAAGAAAAAAGTATTTAATAAGATTATTTCTTTCATTCAGATCTAGGATGTGTTGTTTAAGTGTTCCCTTTATTTTTTTGAGCAGTGTATAATAAACACAGAAATAAGAGCCTTTGGTCATTAATATGGTCAAATCCGGAAACTATCATTTCAAAAACAAAATGTTTATTCTTTCAGTGAAATACGGAACCGTTCCGTATTTTATAGAACGGGTGGCAACCCTAAGTCTAAATATTGCTGTTACATTGCACAACCTTCAATGTTATGTCATAATTATGTGAAATTCTGGCAAATTAGTTTGCAACGAGCCAGGCGGCCCAAACTGTTGCACATACCCTGACTCTGTGTGCAATGAACGCAAGAGAAGTGACACAATTTCCCTAGTTAATATTGCCTTCTAACATGAATTTCTTTTAACTAAATATGCAGGTTTAAAAAAAATATACTTCTGTGTATTGATTTTAAGAAAGGCATTTATGTTTATGGTTAGGTACATTCGTGCAACGATTGTACTTTTTTTGCGAATGCGCTTTTGTTAAATCAGCACCCGTTTGGCGAAGTAGGCTGTGATTTGATGATAAATTAACAGGCGCCGCATTGATTACATGCAACGCAGGACAAGCTAGTTAACCTAGTAATATCATCAACCATGTGTAGTTAACTAGTGATTATGTGAAGATTGATTGTTTTTTATGAGATAAGTTTAATGCTAGCTAGCGACTTACCTTTGCTCCTTGCTGCACTCGCGTAACAGGTGGTCAGCCTGCCACGCAGTTTCCTCGTGGATTGCAATGCAATCGGCCATAATCGGCGTCCAAAAATGGCGATTACCGATTGCTATGAAAACTTGAAATCGGCCCCAATTAATTGGCCATGCCGATTAATCGGTCGACCTCTAGTTCCCACCGTGAAGCATGGAGAAGCAGGTGTGATCCTATGGGTGTGCTTTGCGGGTGCACTGTCTGTGATTTATTTAGAATTCAAGGCACACTTAACCAGCATGGGTACCACAGCATTCTGCAGCGATGCTTCAACCCATCTGGCTTGCGCTTAGTGGGACTATAATTCGTTTTTTGTTAGAACAATGACCCAACACACCACCAGGCTGTGTAAGGGCTATTTGACCAAGAAGGTAAGTGATGGAGTGCTGCATCAGATGACCTGGCCTCCAAAATTACCCAAGCTCAACCCAATTGAGATGTTTGGGATGAGTTGGACCGCAGAGTGAAGGAAAAGCGGCCAACAAGTGCTCAGTTAGACAGGTTTACCCTACACATACTGACCAGCTCAAATAGACAGATGCATGCCATATGGCAGACTAATCCAAACTCATCTCTTGGCATGTCCAGCCCACTCAAGGTTGCTGCCTTTTTCTGTGGCTTAACCAACTAGGCTCCTAATTTAACAATTTTATTCGTATTTATAGATGCCATAAAAGTTTGCTATTAAGGCACATGAAAGCTCACATGTTCGAGAAGGCATTTCTGCCGAAAAACGCATTTTGATAAAAAAAACATTTTTTTACTCTCAAACGGCTCTCCTGTGAAGTTGTGAATTGCGACCTATGCCTAGTTTCCTGAAACGGGTCACATGTAGGAACTCCTTCAAGACTGTTGGAAAAACATTGCAGGTAAAGCTGGTTGAGAGAATGCCAAGACTGTGCAAAGCTGTCATCAAGGCAAAGGCTACTTTGATGAATCTCAAATATAAAATATATTTTGATTTGTTATTACATTTTTGGTTATTACATGTTATTCTACAATGTAGAACATAGTAAAAATAAAGAAAAACCCTTGAATGAGTAGGTGTGTCCAAACTTTTGACTGGCACTGTATATAAAACTAGCCTACACTGCATTACACACTGCAATGGATAGTAGTTTCCAATCATGAGCTCTGGACTGCTCTTGCTGATGTAAACACTTTTGTTCTGCCTAACCAATGGCTGTTCTGTGTACAGTGGTACTTCAGGAGGCGAGTCAAAGGCTTCTTCTGAAAATAATGTTTAATTTGTCCCAAATAATGCATAATCTGTGCATGCGGACTACTCCTACTGGTGTCCTGTTCATTTGGAGAGCGCAAAGATGAAAAGGAGGACTGGAGGTAAGCTTGCTGCTGCTATAATTGACTTTAATAAAAACAATATGTTTCATTGCCCATAATGAAGCTATTTGTCAGAGTTATTGATGTCACAATAAGCCATATTCGAGTAATATACATAACGACATTACTATGAAGCTGCAGCCACTAAGATGGAAAGCACATGGGTGCTGAAAGTAGGTTAATTCAAGAAGGCCTATGATTAATTTAAACAGTCTTCATTTTAATTTGACTTTAGGCTACCAACAACGAAAGGGCTTTGAGTTGGAGCCTATTTCTTCTTATTCAAGAAATAAGTGGTAGGCCTACCTGTTTACAGTGGTGGAAAAGGTACCCTATTGCCATACTTGAATAAAAGTAAAGATACCATAAAAGAAAAGTTAAACTAAGCCAGTAAAATTATAATTGAGTAAAAGTATTTGGTTTGAAATATATTTAAGAATCAAAAGTAAATGTAATTGCAAAAATATACTTATGTATCACAATTAAAAGTATAAATAATTTCAAATTCCTTATATTAAGCAAACCAGATGGCACCATTTGTTAAAAGAATGGATAGCCAGGGTCACACTACAACATGCAGAAATAATTTACAATGGGATGAGCATTTGTGTTTAGTGAGTCCGCCAGATCAGAGGCAATAGGGATGACCAGGGACGTTCTTTTAATAAGTCTGTGAATTGGACCATTTACCTGTCCCGCTAAACATTCAAAATGTAACGAGTACTGTTGGGTGTCAGGGAAAATGTATGGAACAAAAAGTATATTATTTTCTTTAGGAATATAGTGAAGTAAAAGTAAGTATGACTATAAATAGTAAAGTGTCCCTTCCACGGGACGGTTGAGCTAACGTAGCGATTACAACGTAGCGATTATGTCTATGTCCTGGGAAATGTTCTTGTTACTTACAACCTCATCATAGACATGTCTGATGTTGGCAGAAAGCTTAAATTCTTGTTAATCTAATTGCACTGTCCAATTTACAGTAGCTATTAAACTGAAAGAATACCATGCTATTGTTTGAGGAGAGTGCCCAATTTTGAACATGAAAATGTATTAATAAACAAATTAGGCACATTTGGGCAGTCTTGATACAACATTTTGAACAGAAATACAATGGTTCATTGGATTAGTCTAAAACTTTGCACATACACTGATGCCATCTAGTGGCCAAAATCTAAATTGCACTTGGGCTGGAATAATACATTATGACCTTTCTCTTGCATTTCAAAGATGATGGTACAAAAAATACAAAAGAACGGTTGGTTTTTTCTTTGTATTATCTTTTACCAGATCTATTGTGTTATATTCTACTACATTCCTTTCACATTTCCATAAACTTCAAAGTGTTTCCTTTCAAATGGTACCAAGAATATGCATATCCTTAATTTAGGGCCTGGGCTACAGGCAGTTAGATTTGGGTATGTCATTTTAGGCGAAAATTCTTTAAAAAGGGGCTAATCCTTAAGAGTTACTAAATAATACTTTAAAGTATTTTCACTTTAGTACTTTACACCACGGCCTGTTTGACAAACTAAATTATAGTCTACTATCCATAGATTTTTGTCCGCCAGTTCCTTCTGTCACCATGCACTCCTTAAATATCTGTGTCAGCAAAGGGCTTGGTGTGTTACGTTAAAACCGGGGCTCGAATTGAGGGGGTATTTGAGGGAATTGTGGCTTTTGTTAAAGAACATTTACTTTGCTTGTGAAGCAATGTGTGATTCTGTCACTATCAATTGATGTTCAACATTTCAACAGGCTATTAAAGAACATACTGTAATTCTCTAAATCAGTCAGGAGCAAGCCAGGTAGCCTAAAAAGTGACGACAATCAATTATTTAGGTTATATTATTATTATTTCAAGGCTTTAGCCTACCATTTAAGAAATACAGTGCATTCGGGAGGTACCCTAGACTTTTTATACCTTTTGTCACATTACAGCCTTATTCTAAAATGGATATAAATAAATAAAAAACATCAATCTACACACAATACCCCATAATGACAAAACAAAAGCAGGTTTTTAGACATGAAATATCACATTTACATATTGGGGACTATTCTACATTGCCTTTATATTCACTTTAAGAAATAAGATTTTGGTCCCTCTTTGGTTTGAGGATAATGCGGTGAGTTATGTGTGCCTAGTTTGTTAATTTAGCCTAGCAGATGCTATTAAATTCCCATGCCCTAATCTAAGTCAACATAAATCTATTTTGTATCAATAATATCATGGAATAAAATAAAATACAATTGAAAATGATACTTTCCCAAATGAAACAAATTGCATATACTGTAGGCCTAGCTGATGATATGCAGCTGCTGTGTTTAAAAACATGTTTTTTCCTCTAATTCATTGATGATCAGATACTTCAGTTATAACTGGTTCTGTTACTCTAAATGTTTACAGTTGATAAACAACTTTAGCTCTGTTCCAAACTGTCCTCCTGGTGCTGCAGCATGCGCTCATTCGTTCTCATGCTCTGTTGTGGTATTAAAACGATTCTGCTTGTCTCCAGTCATGGAAAATGACGTAGAATTAAATGAAATACATTTATAAAGGCAATTTTTTTCTCAGACCACAAATAAGTTGATAGATGCTTTTCCTATAATGGAGAACCTCCTGTGAATTCACAACCTTCTGGCTACTTTGCCAACGCTTCTAAAATGGCAACAGTTTCCAAAACTGCATATCTAAGCCTCTGGTCTGTCCTTGGAGTGAGGGTAAATGGGGGTAAATGTTCTCTGCTATCCACATTACGTTTTTATTATTATTTTGGTTATAGGCGAGTGTCACTTGTTTTTTTTCAAGAGTTCAGGGAGGGTCGGGTAAAAAATATATTTTACTGAAGGCGGGGTCATCGATTTTCTTTTCAGAGAGGTCTGATTTTCTCCAGGTAACCCTCATTGTAAATAAAGTACAGTCCCTCAAATACTAATTTTCAGTAACTAAAGTGGGCACCATGTTTCACTCCATTGAATTGGCTTGCCAGGAGACTCGTTTGGAGGTAAGACATTTTAACAACATTTGATGAAAAACGTAGGATTTATAGCCAGCTGTGTTCTGTTTGGTCTAGGCTTGCTAGCCAGCCAAGTTATTTATACATTCTGTTGATTAGTCTGTTTTGCTACCTAGCAGCATGCAGTGTCTGTTTACCTAGCTAACGTTAGCTATATTTCACTTGCTATTGTGTTGCATCATTGGGGTTGGTGATACTAAGTTATTCTACTCTCACTGTAGGCTTCCTAGCTGTTACAAAATTATTGTACATTAATAAAGGTAGTTGTGGCTTCAGCAGCTGTGTCCCCAACCGGCCTTTGCCGGACGTCAGAGCAGGCATCCGGCAAAGTCCATAGAGAACAAGAGCACCTCCTCCCAGCTGCCCACTGCACTGAGGCTAGGTAACACTTTCACCACCGATAAATCCACGATAATCTACGGCTGGCCATGCTTTCCTCCTGGCTACCCCATCCCCGGCCAACAGCTCCACACCCCCCGCAGCTACTTGCCCAAGCCTCCCCAGCTTCTCCTTCACCCAAATCCAGATAGCAGATGTTCTGAAAGAGCTGCAAAACCTGGACCCGTACAAATCAGCTGGGCGAGACAATCTGGACCCTCTCTTTCTAAAATTATCCGCCGCCATTGTTGCAACCCCTATTACCAGTCTGTTTAACCTCTCTTTTGTATCGTCCGAGATCCCTAAAGATTGAAAAGCTGGCAGTCTCTATGGGGGTACCACAGGGTTCAAATCTCGGGCCGACTCTTTTCTCTATATGTCAATGATGTCGCTCTTGCTACTGGTGACTCCCTGATCCACCTCTACACAGACGACACCATTCTGTATACATCTGGCCCTTCTTTGGACACTTTGTTAACTAACCTCCAAACAAGCTTCAATGCCATACAACACTCCTTCTGTGGCCTCCAACTGCTTTTAAACGCTAGTAAAACTAAATGCATGCTTTCCAACCGTTCGCTGCTCGCACCCGCCTGCTCGACAAGCATCACTACTCTGGACAGTTCTGACTTAGAATATGTGGACAACTACAAATACCTAGGTGTCTGGCTAGACTGTAAACTCTCCTTCCAGACTCATATTAAACATCTCCAATCCAAAATTAAATCTAGAATCGGCTTTCTATTTCGCAACAAAGCCTCCTTCACTCCCGCCACCAAACATACCCTCGTAAAATTGACTATTCTATCGATCCTTGACTTCGGCGATGTCATTTACAAAATAGCCTCCAACACTCTACTCAGGAAACTGGATGCAGTCTATCACAGTGCCATCCGTTTTGTCACCAAAGCCCCATATACCACCCACCACTGCAACCTGTATGCTCTAATCGGCTGGCCCTCGCTACATATTCGTCACCAGACCCACTGGCTCCAGGTCATCTATAAGTCTTTGCTAGGTAAAGCTCCACCTTATCTCAGCTCACTAGTCACGATAACAACAGCCACCCATAGCACGCGCTCCAGCAGGTATATCTCACTGGTCATCCCCAAAGCCAAAACCTCCTTTGGCCGCCTTTCCTTCCAGTTCTCTGCTGCCAATGACTGGAACGAATTGCAAAAATCACCGAAGCTGGAGACTTATATTTCCCTCACTAACTTTAAACATCAGCTATCCGAGCAGCTAACCAATCGCTGCAGCTGTACATAGCCTATCTGTAAATAGCCCATCCAATCTACCTACCTCATCCCCATATTGTTTTTATTTACTTTTCTGCTCATTTGCACACCAGTGTTTCTACTTGCACATCATCATCTGCAAATCTATCACTCCAGTGCTAAATTGTAATTACCTGCTAAATTGTAATTACCTGCTATTATGGCCTATTTATTGTCTTACCTCCTCACGCCATTTGCACACACGGTACATAGACTTTCTTTTTTTGCTATTGTGTTATTGACTGTACGCTTGTTTATTCCATGTCTAACTCTGCGTTGTTGTTTGTGTCACACTGCTTTGCTTTATCTTGGCCAGGTCGCAGTTGTAAATGAGAACTTGTTCTTAACTAGCCTACCTGGTTAAATAAAGGTGAAATAAAAAATATATATAAAAAAAACAGGACTGACATTTGAGCAGTGAGGTTAATTTCTGCCCCCTTGTCTCTGTGTTCCAGGTTGAAGGACATCCCACCCTGTCTCTGTGTTCCAGGTTGAAGGACATCCCACCTTGTCTCTGTGTTCCAGGTTGAAGGACATCCCACCCTGTCTCTGTGTTCCAGGTTGAAGGACATCCCACCCTGTCTCTGTGTTCCAGGTTGAAGGACATCCCACCTTGTCTCTGTGTTCCAGGTTGAAGGACATCCCACCTTGTCTCTGTGTTCCAGGTTGAAAGACATCCCACCCTGTCTCTGTGTTCCAGGTTGAAGGACATCCCACCCTGACACCCTACAGATGTAATGTAAAAACTTGTTTTGAACCTCCCAGCCACCAGGATAATCACCATATCCCAGGATGTTGTTCAGGAGTGTGCAACATCACCATGTTAGATAAAAATAGATTCCTCCATGTTATTGTTTATCATACAGATTTGTCAGAACATTGTAACTTATGAAGGCAGCTTATGGTAGAGAAATGAGCATTCAATTCTCTGGTAACAGCTCTGGTGGACATTCCTGCAGTCAGCATGCCAATTGCACGCTCACTCAAAACTTGAGACATCTGTGGCATTGGGTTGTGTGACAAAACTGCACATTTTAGAGTCACCTTTTATTGTCCCCAGCACAAGATGCACCTGTGTAATGATCATGCTGTTTAATCAGCTTCTTGATATGTCACACCTGTGTCCCTCTCCTCCTCTCTCACCTGTGTCCCTCTCCTCCTCTCTCACCTGTGTCCCTCTCCTCCTCTCTCTCCCTGTAGGGCTGTACTGAAACAGCTGCAAAAATGGGTCACCTGACTCGTGATGTTGTTGGATGCAGGCCTCGCTCTGCTCCGCCAGTGAATTCGTGATTCAGAAAATGTGGACAAATTAGTTTTTTATTGAAAGTGTATGGCCGAATTAGCTATTCTTTGTCAAAGGTAGTATTGGTTTTGAGTATTTTTTTATTTATTTTTCCACATTAAACATTTGCGATTATTTAATTTAATTATGTTATGTGGATATGGGTAACAACTCCGCATGTGCGCCCTTGTGGGGGAGACCTTGCTACGTAGAAACGTCACGCTATAGGCCCTTATTCACAGCAAGTTTTTTCAGCTCTTATGCAACAAACACACAACAATACAGGTCTACATATTTTAGTCTGAGGCCTTCATGCTCTCTGTTGTCTAAGCTTCATGTTAAGGATTATAGAGTGATATAGTGATATGAACCATACAGAAGGTCTTTGATTTAATGACTAATCAGAGTTTAGAACTGAGAGGTTGACTTACAATGGAGCCTCATTGACTTATTGAGTGCACATTAAAGATCACAGTCATACAGCAGACTTGTTGGTATGTCACGTGGGGATACATTCCAGCCTTTTGATGTTCCGCTATGTCCGCTGAGCCTCTTCCTTCCCCCATTGCTGATTGGTTAAACTCACACCTCAGGTTGAAATACCCCCACTGACCAATGCCATCGAATTGCTAGCTTTTCTGTGGCGCAGCTGGTTAAGAGTCACGTGTGTTTGCATGACAGACGACCCAATATCTAGTCTCAGTGAGAGCTGGTGAGGGAGGAAGCTATACTGTTACACTATAGCTAACCTTGAAGCCGGTTACATTTCCATGTATGTGTTGTGCGTGAGAAGAGTGGGAGGTGGTGGGGGGATGTTCAAACACCTAACATGACGAGGATACATAGTCCTGACTCGTGCTGTTGCAGCAACGTGTCCAGAGTGTGTGCGACAGCACCATGTGATTGATAGGAATGAGCCGGGTGAAGGTATGGTAATAAGCACCGCGTCTTAACCATAGGACACACAAGGTACACACTGAGCCAAAGTGACAACTGTCACTGTGTTTTAATGACAGACATGACCCGAGGGGACCACTGAACAGTCAGGTGAGACAACTACATGGGCAATGTTTACATAACACACAGATATACGTCATGCATCATTTATAGAGCCCGTTCCTGGCCCCTAATAAAGCCTAGTCCTGGATTAAAAACATTTTGGAAAATATATTTTAGTCCAGGGCACAGAGTGTCTCATAATGTGACATGTTTACAAGGACACAGCTTGGTCCTGCATGTGCTTAGAACTTGATATTGTTTGAACTGTTGAAAATGTTTATAAGGGCTGATCTAGGGTCAGTTTTTACTTTCAGATAATAAGATATAAAACAGGGGGGAGCGATATTAAAACAGGTGAAATATTTGATTATTTTATTTCACCTAATATGTGACCGACCGACTCAATTCGGTCTTATGTAGAAACATTTGAAATTGTGTTTTTTACATTGGATAAAAGTAGAGGCTCAGAGCTAGAAAATTGAATATCATAGACTACAGTTGAGGAACAATGGGAAAGTAATTCTGCTTTGAAAGTTGATAAACTTGTAACTTCACTTTTTAGAAAATGGCTTTTGAATATTTTGGTACCGACTTGGTACCGACTTCTTCTTTGTCTACACCCATTCAGCATCGTTCACACCCTCTTAAACTTTAGCCCCACCCATCTCTTTAAGGATTGATTGGAGCGTTCTGTCTTGACAATAGCAGTCAAGCACCCACACTAGCTGGCTAACGTTGGCTTGCTACTTCCAGACACAAATGAGACAACAGCTCACTGACCATTTTACCCACCCTAGCATAGCTGGTTGGGGTGTTTTTATGTTATCCAGAGAGTTGGTGACTGCAAATGTGCTGCTGGCAACAATGTACGTTTTTTTGCCAACGTTTACTGACACCGGCCATATTCAACGTTGAGCGTTCGTACATTCGTCAGTTATTCTGCACTCTGGCACACTCAGATGAGAGTGCTCTGAAATCGGAGTAGATAGCCAGAGCGAATTTACCAGCTACATCTATCAACAGCTGTCGTATCGCAGTGACATCATTAACATTCTATTGAAATGAATACTTGCATAATGGAGTCTTTTGTTAAGACATGTAGCTAGCTAGCTAAACAATTAACCATAATCCCAACTCATGACGTTACTACCCTGCATGAATCTACAGGTAGCTAACCAACCAGGTTCAATGTTAGCTAGCTAACATTAGGCTTACCTAGCAAAGCAAATGCCTCTGAGATACGAATATTATTACTACACAGATCATACACGTAACATTAGCTAGCTGACCTAACAACAGCAGTCAAGCACCCAAGCTAACTGGCCAACGTTGGTTAGCTTGCTAGCTACTTCCAGACACATATGAGAGAACAGCTCACTGACCATTTTACTTGCCCTAGCAGAGCTGGTTAGGCTGATTTTATGTTATTCAGAGTGTTGGTGACTGCAACTGTGCTGCTGGCAACAATTTAATCACGCTTTTTTGCCAATGTTTAGTGACATCGTCCATATTCAACGGGTGTTGAGCAGTCGTAAATTTGTCAGTTATTATGCACTCTGGCACACTCAGACGAGAGTGCTCTGAAATCGGAGTAGATAGCCAGAGCGAATTTACTAGCTACGTCTATCAACAGCTGTCGTATCGCAGTGACATCAACATTCTATTGAAATGGATACTTGCATAGTGGAGTCTTTTGTTAAGACATGTAGTTAGCTAGCTAAACAATGAACCATAATCTCAACTCATGACAATACTACCCTGCATGAATCTGCAGGTAGCTAACCAACCATGTTAGCTAGTTAACATTAGGCTATACCTAGCAAATCAAATGGCTCTGAGATACATATAATATTACTACACAGATCATATGCGTAACGTTAGCTAGCGAGCTAACAGTACAATTTAATTTGAAATTAAAATGACTGACAAAATTTGAAACGTGTAATATTTGAAAATGTAGTTAACTAGACTATCTTACCCGTATACATGGCTGGACGCTTCTCCCTCTCTGTCACAGATGCCATGGTTGCCCTTAGTTTGAAGATGTAATCCGGTGACAGGTGTTTTCTCCATCTCCTTAGCTACCGTACTCTAATTCCACTGATTTAAAAACTCGGTCCTCCAGAAAGTGGAGAACAACAATTATGCAGTTCTACAACACCAGGTATTCCATAAACTGGGGTACGCGCAATGCCGTCGGGGATACGCCAAATAAAAATGTGATTCACATTTAAAAATATATAGATATTTTTTTTCTTCTTCACATTTTCAAACAGTCCATTTATATTTTACAACAGGGCTATACATTTGGCTGAGGTTTTTTTCTCGCCTGAGTAGCCCGTTTCACTGCCAAAAATAAAATTAAACCATCTAGTGTTCAGCGAAATAACAGCACAATGTCAAATACAGGTAGCCTAGTCAAATAATTAACATCCAATCACATTAACTGTTACTCTCTCGCGGGAATTCCACTAACGGTCCGTATGTAGCCAAACATAGCTGCTGCTCATTCCGTTTTCTTGAAAATGGATAAATGGTTAAAAAAAGTCCATAGAAACACATACAGTGGTTACTCCTTTAAAAGTTGTGTCATACTGCCGTAGCATTCTGTGCCACATTTAATTCTCTGCCATTTTTTCTGTTACTGCAAGTTATTGCTAGTTTGACCACCAGAGGCATCTTTGAGAAGCATTTGATAGTAGTCCATATTGGCATTACCAGAGAATTTAAAACCTTTTTTATAATAACATAGTATATGGGATTGATTTTAAGAAATGTGGCTTAATTAATGTGATTCATATTATGGAGTTTCTATTCAGAGAAAAATGAATAATGAAACCCTAAGGGTTTCTGTTAGGATGGAATGGAAAATATGGCGATGTACTGTACAACGCGACGGTTGGGAGTAGACTACAGGATTGGAGGATTCTAAATTGTTTGCCTTCATTAGACAATTTTGTTCCAATATTTCTGTAAATCAGTGATATTTATTCCCATAGTAATTCATTATGGATCCATAACTAAATCAACATCTGCATTTTGAAAGAGTCCCATGTTAACTACAGTATGTATTGTAGACTGCACAGTAGCCTAATAAACAAATAAACACATTTTGTTAATAAAATAATGATAAAAAAAAACTCTTTCAAAATGCAGATGTTGATTTAGTTATGGATCCAAATGGATAAATGGTTAAACAAAAGTCCATGGAGACACATACAGTACCAACTCTACTTGTCATACTGCTACTGCCAGCAGTACTACATCTGCACCTGTCGTCGACACATGTTGTTCTGTTTCCACGAGCACATCCAATGCTAGCATCAGTAATTCTACATTTGTTGTTAGCCAAGCTAGCATGGACACTGAATCTGATGCAGCCGAAGAGCTACTGCCCCCTTACCCGGGAAAGCACCGAACAACAGACAGGGACAACAGACAAGATTTGAAAGTTCAATTTGAAAAATAAGCCACAGCAGTTTTTTAAGCGAGAATTAAGACGACTTTCGAGTAGTAAGACATGTATAAAAGCAACAGATACCATTAATTAGAAGAGGCTAGAAGCATCTTATATGGTGAGCTACCGAGTGGCAAGGACAGGCAAGCCCCATACTATTGTGGAGAATGTAATTCTTCCTGCTGCCGTGGATATGGCTGGGACAATGCTGGCGGAATAGGCCCAAAAAACTATATAGACAATGCTTTTATCAAACAACACTGTTTCACGACGCATCAGTGACATGGAAGGAGATGTTTTGAAACAATTACTGCTTCGCATACAAGCCAGTGAATTCTATGCATAACGGCAGGATGAGTCAACAGACGTGGCAGGCCTGGCACAGCTCCTGGTATATGTCCGTTACGTTTATGGGGGGTCAATTAGGGAAGACATCCTCTTCTGGAAACCAGGACAACAGGAGAGGATATTTTTAAAGTACTGGACAGCTTTGTGACATCAAATGGACTTTGGTGGTCAAGATGTGTTGGTATCTGTACTGATGGCGCAAAGCCATGACAGGGAGACGTAGTGGAGTGGTTATGCGCGTGCAAGCAGTTGCTCTGAGTACACTGAAGCACTGAAGACTCTGCCTGACAGCTTGAAAGATGTTTTGGACACTACAGTGAAAATGGTTCACTTTGTTAAAGCAAGACCCCTGAACTCTTGTGTATTTTCTGCACTATGCAATGATACGGGCAGCGACCATGTAACGCTTTTACAACATACAGAAGTGCGCTTGTTATCAAGGGGCAAAGTATTGACATGTTTTTTTTTATTTAGAGATGAGCTTAAAGTTCATTTTCACTTGTCTGACTGCTTGCATGATGACGAGTTTCTCACACAACTGGCCTATCTGGGTGATGTTTTTTCTCGCCTGAATGATCTGAATCTAGGATTACATGGGCTCTCCGCAACTATATCACTGTGCAGGACAATATTGAGGCTATGATTGGGGTGGCAGGTAGCCGAAAGTTAACATACGGTTCCCCGGTAGGCTGTCATTGTAAATAAGAATTTGTTCTTAACTGACTTGCCTAGTTAAAAATAAAGGTTACATTTAAAACAAAAATGATTAAGAAGTTGGAGCTCTTCTCTGTCTGCATTAACAAGGACAACACATAGGTCTTTCCATCATTGTATAATTTTTGTGTACAAATGAACTCAAGCTTACGGACAATGTCAAATGTGATATAACGAAGCACCTGAGTGAGTTGGGTGCTCAATTACGCAGGTACATTCCCAAAATGGATGACACAAACAACTGGATGCATTATCCCTTTCATGCCCTGCCTCCAGTCCACTTACCGATATCTAAACAAGAGAGCCTCATCGAAATTGCAACAAACATTTCTGTGGAAATGTAATTTAATCAGAAGCCACTGCCAGATTTCTGGATTGGGCCGTGCTCAGAGTATCCTGTCTTGGCAAATGGATGCTCTTTGCAACCACATACTTATATCTAAGATGGTTAAATAAAGAATGTATTGATTATTATTGTTTGTGCCCTGGTCCTATAAGAGCTCTTTGTCACTTCCCACGAGCCGGGTTGTGACAAAAACTCACACTCATTCTTATGTTTAATAAATGCATTGTATAGTGTGTGTTGGCAGGCTTACAATGATGGCAAAAAAACAACATTTTAGAGTGCCCTGACCCTGGTGCTAGAGGGGGTACGCTGCTGGAGGTTGAATGTTTGAAGTGTAGACAGAAGTGTTGCAGACCAAACTGAACTCATCTCTCCGGATGTCCAGCACACTCCTTATCTCAGGCAATCATGGCTAGCGGGAAGGTTGCCTTCTTTTTCTGTGGCTAAACCAACTGGTCTTGTAATTTAACAATTTTATTCGTATTAACAGATGGCATACAAGTATGCTATAAGACACATGAAAGTTCACATGTTCCAGAAGGCATTTCTGCCAAAAAACGCATTTTGATGGGAAAAAAATATTTTCAAATGGCTCTCCTGTGAAGTAGTGACGTGCGACATACACCTAGTTTCCTGAAACGAGTCACCTACAGTCAAATAAAGTTGAGTAAACCGAAGGACTGTGACTTTCTATAGGTCGTTGTCCTCTGATGAGACCTGGAGGAAGAGCTCATCTCTCTCATGTACAAACACTAATCTAATAGAAGACATCAAGACAACTTCCTTCCAATGACATTGATGAGGACATACAGTGAGTTGCCTGCCTGGCTAATGTCGACATTTCCGCCTCTGTCTGTCACTTGGCATGGCTAGGCTACGTTTCTACCATACGACGGGTGTGTGTCCTGCCAGTGGTTGAGTGTGTCATGTACATTCACTCAGTTCCCACAGAGCCATATGTCGATGTTGTCCGGGCATTTAGACATTTCAGACCAGGGTCAGATTAGGGTCAGACCAGGGTCAGATTAGGACACAGCCCCTCCATCACATCTTTACTACTAGGGTACGTCTACAGTGGCTTTGGGTCACCCCAATCCCCTTGATTTCAGGCCCCACAGATAGCAAATGAACACCTTATAAGCCCATAGCCACGGGAAGTAGGGGTGCAGCACCCCTTGAAAAATCAGAATTGACCAAATAAACCATGATTTTGTTGGGGGGAGTGACAGAAAATTAGTTTTAAAGTTGTAAAAAATACACCTCAGCCTCATGGCAAAATGTGTAGAATAGCAGGAAATTAGCTCAGGGATTCATTCAGGACGCAGAGCCCCACCTGTTTTGAGCCCCACATGTAAAAAAATAAAAATATATATATGTCACATATCAGTTTGAAAACAATGTAAAACAATATATATATATATATATATATATATAAAAGAGTTCACAAATGCCTGGGCGGCAGGTAGCCTAGTGGTTAGACTGTTGGACTAGTAACTGAAAGGTTGCAAGATCAAATCCCTGAGCTGACAAGGTAAAAATCTGTTGTTCTGCCCCTGAACAAGGCAGTTAACCTGCTGTCATTGAAAATAAGAATTTGTTCTTAACTGAATTGCCTAGTTAAATAAAGGTGATTTTTTTTTTATTGTTTCTTTTTGGCTTGAGTAAGGCAGCTCCAAGCTTCAACTCCAAGGCAGCTCCAAAATGCAGGTGTTTCAGCCTAGCTCAGTGCTTTCTGTGGTGGTGGTGGGGCAGCCAGTGGAAAATACAGAGCATTAGAGTTGGTAATGTTCTCTAGTTGCACATCCGATCTGAAGATTACTGACGCCACGATTCCACCTTGTTTTTTTTCAGCGTTCCCAGTTGTCTCGAAAGCACCATAAATCCAGAGATTGCCAGTCTTTGATGACAAAGTTTGATGACAAAATTTGCCCTCAAGACGGACCGCCACGCCACGCCACCATCCTGTCCAAGTGACCACAGCACAATACGGAGAGTCCAAAAATGTATTGTATGCCGCTGCATAAATGATGTAATATGCCAGGAAGATATGTATACTGTAACTAAGAAAGTAATACTAAGTGTATGCTTTTAGTAACTCATGTGCCTCACCCTAATAATTTGGTCTACTTTCTTCCTCATAATTTAGCCTACTGTTCTGACTTGGTGGTGTACATGTAGCCTATAGCCTGTTTTAGAGAAATGTCATCATCGAATATTGTAAGAGCTTTCATTGTCTGCTTATATGACCCCTTTACTTGGTGTACAGGGAAAAAACTGTAAGAACGGCCCATGTTATGAATTCTATCGCTGTACATTTCAAAAGTGCTGAACAAATAGTTAAATTGACTATGTCCGTACTAGCACGCTCATTAATGTCTTAATCGAAATTACGGATTGCCTCTTATCCGCTCATCGTTCCCTTATGCCATAGTTTGTACATCTCAATTGTCAGTGGAAACCACATTTGTTAAGCAAGTCAGCCATATCAGCTATGTTTTTTTAAAGGCAGTAAATGAGGCTGAATGAACTGTTTCGCTGCCAGACAAGGCTCCGCTGATAGCCAGGTGGAGCAGTGGTAAAGATTCACTACATGGTGCTGATATGAAAGCTCTGCTGTTGGGACAGCTTTATGTTGGCCCCAGGGGTGGAAAGAGTACTGTAAAATCCTACTCAAGTTGAAGTACTGTTACTTTAACGAAATTGTAATCAAGTAGAAGTAAAAGTACTGGTGTGAAAAACTACTCAAGTAAAAGTAAAAAGTAGCACATTTAAAAAGTACTCAGAGTAAAGTTACTAAGTTTACTTGTAAAATAATTTTCTATTTAAATATTTGATGGTTATTTTTATTTTCCTTTTACAAGAATGGAAGTTCATGTGAAAAGGGTGTGGCAATTGAATGCAGCTTCACAAACAAATGAATATAAAAAAAATACTTTTCTATATACTACTGTATATGTAATATCGTTTACATGTAATGCTTGACAGGCTAAATGTTCCATGAAACACCAGAAAATAACCAATAAGATAAGATCCAGCACAGCTGATTTTAATTGTAGTCTTAACATTCTATATACTCCCCTTGTCCTAAGGATAAAAAATGACCCGCCTTCACTAAACCCCTAAAATAAAGCAGCTTAATTGAATTTTAAACCCCAAATCTATTTTGCATGAAGAAACAACCTGTCATTCATCACAAAATTTCTTCTCAATGAAGAAAGACTGCATTTAATCAATAGACACAACTTGTTTTTATTACAACACACCTGTCATAATTGTTTTCTTTACTAAAGTAAAGGGTTATTATTATTATTATTATTGCTAAAGGTACTGCATAGGTGTAAACATTTTTTAGCAAGATATTGCCAGCACTTGTATAGCCTAAGAAAGTATCAGAAATGTGCAGAAAGTAGTTCTGAATACATTTTATTGAAGGGAAACATTAACAGTCATAAACGTTTTTGGCAGCATAGTGATATATTCTTATATACTGTACAATTAGTGCTAAATACGGCTGCTAGAATCCTGACTAGAACCCCCCAAATATGATCATATTACTCCAGTGCTAGCCTTCCTACACTGGCTTTCTCTTAAGGCAAGGGCTGATTTCAAGGTTTTACTGCTAACCTACAAGCATTAGATGGGCTTGCTCCTACCTATATTTCCGATTTAGTCCTGCCGTACATACCTACACGTACGTGACGGTCATAAGACGCAGGCCTCCTAATTGTCCCTAGAATTTCTAAGCAAACAGCTGGAGGCAGGGCTTTCTCCTATAGAGCTCCATTTTTATGGAATGGTCTGCCTACCCATGTGAGAGACGCAGACTCGGTCTCAACCTTTAAGTCTTTACTGAAGACTCATCTCTTCAGTAGGTCATATGATTGAATGTAGTCTGGCCCAGGAGTGTGAAGGTGAACGGAAAGGCTCTGGAGCAACGAACCGCCCTTGCTGTCTCTGCCTGGCCGGTTCCCCTCTCTCCACTGGGATTCTCTGCCTCTAACCCTATTACAGGGGCTGAGTCACTGGCTTACTGGTTCTCTTCCATGCCGTCCCTAGGAGGGGTGTGTCACTTGAGTGGGTTGAGTCACTGACGTGGTCTTCCTGTCTGGGTTGGCGCCCCCACGTGGGTTGTGCCATGGTGGAGATCTTTGTGGGCTATACTTGGCCTTGTCTCAGGATGGTAAGTTGGTGGTTGAAGTTATCCCTCTAGTGGTGTGGGAGCTGTGCTTTGGCAAAGTGGGTGGGGTTATATCCTGCCTGTTTGGCCCTGTCCGGGGGTATCATAAGATGGGGCCACAGTGTCTCCTGACCCCTCCTGTCTCAGCCTCCAGCATTTATGCTGCAGTAGTTTATGTGTCGGGGGCTAGGGTCAGTCTGTTATATCTGTCTTATCCGGTGTCCTGTGTGAATTTAAGTATGCTCTCTCTAATTCTCTCTTTCTTTCCCTCTTTCTTTCTTTCTTTCTTTCTTTTCTTTCTTTCTTTCTTTCTTTCTTTCTTTCTCTCTCTCGGAGGACCTGAGCCCTAGGACCATGCCTCAGGACTACCTGGCATGATGACTCCTTGCTGTCCCCAGTCCACCTGGACGTGCTGCTGCTCCAGTTTCAACTGTTCTGCCTGTGGCTATGGAACCCTGACCTGTTCACCGGACGTGCTACCTGTCCCAGACCTGCTGTTTTCAACTCTCTAGAGACAGCAGGAGCGGTAGAGATACTCTCAATTATCGGCTATGAAAAACCAACTGACATTTACTCCTGAGGTGCTGACTTGTTGCACCCTCGACAACTACTGTGATTATTATTATTTGACCATGCTGGTCATTTATGAACATTTGAACATCTTGGCCATGTTCTGTTATAATCTACACCCGGCACAGCCAGAAGAGGACTGGCCACCCCTCATAGCCTGGTTCCTCTCTAGGTTTCTTCCTAGGTTTTGGCCTTTCTAGGGAGTTTTTCCTAGCCACCGTGCTTCTACCCCTGCATTGCTTGCTGTTTGGGGTTTTAGGCTGGGTTTCTGTACAGCACTTTGATATATCAGCTGATGTAAGAAGGGCTATATAAATACATTTGATTTGATTTGAATGAGGAATTCAACTACAAAATACTAGTCTTCTCCCATTTTTTGAACCATTGCCCCCACCCACAAGGTGTATTAACAACAACAATAAATAAGAATAAAATAAGATAATAGATACAAAACAAAAACGTGAAGAACATAAATCAATCAACTAATTAGCACATGTAGGACAGTATGTAAGTGTGTGTGCATGAACTTTGCAGATGTATTTCTCACATGTGCAGCACATATTATTTGTTTTACAGTCCTTTTTTGGTGGCCAGAATTGGCATGTCCTCCTCTTGCCTGCCCCACCTGCAGCCTCAGGTGGATCATGACAAGATTCAGCCCCCTGAACAGCTTTCACAAGCGCTGCAGAGGCTGCTGTGCAGGGGAGGCGTTCCCTTCTTTGAATGTGTGGGGTTACAAGTGCCTTTCCCAGCTGCTCCAGGAACACCCTCCTCTTGTTCTGCTTATCAGGCATCCAGGTAGAGTTGATCTTGTTCCATATCACAAAGGCATTGTATGAGGACACATCAATGATGTTATGGAAGATGATCAGGGGCCAACGGGCAGTCATCCTCCTGCAGCTGTAAGTTCCAATCACCTTGTCCAGGTTGTCCACGCCTCCTTTGTTGTGGTTGTAGTCCAGGATGACGGCTGGCTTCCTGTCCTCACGATCACTGATCTCAGCTGTTTTGTGCAGTGTGCTCAGGAGGACCACATTCTTGTTCTTCTTTGGGAGGTAAGAGACTAGAGTGGTGGTCTGGGTGAAGGCAAACTTTGATGAGAAGGCTTCTCTCCCCCATGTTGTGAGGAGTGCAGGGGGGAGCTCAGGCTTATTCTTTCTAACTGTGCCAACCATGGTGATCTTCCTCTTCAGGATCTAGGCTGTATCACATCCAGCCGTGATTGGGAGTCCCATAGGGCGGCACACAATTGGCACTGCGTCGTCCAGGTTTGGCAGGGTTAGGCCGTCATTGTTAATAAGAATGTGTTTTTAACTGGCTTGCCTAGTTAAATATTATATATATATTTATATATATATATATTTTTTAAATTCGGGAGCTGCTGGCTGAGTTTATAAGAGGTGAAGAAATTGTCACACGTGACATTGTGCCCCCTTAGTCCATCTGTCACATCAAGCACGACCCGCATTCCCTGGTTCTTCTCCGGGCCTCCACTGGTCGGCTTCCCTGTGTAGACTTGCATCTTCCAACCGTAGCTGGATTGTGCATCACAGACCACCCATATACTTTGCTGACTTGCTGGGCATATACTTTAGGAAAGGACAATGACCTTTTTACAAAAGACATTACTATCAGTAATTAGTATCAGTGTCACAGAAAACAATTACATAAATCAATGATATTACAGCAATACATAATAAAATTAACAATGAAAATCACTTACATTACAGATTTGAAACTAAAAATGTACCTCTGAATGGAATGTACCTCCACTGTTACTTCAGGCCCAGGGTTGTAGAAGACGCTCCACCCACTTCGCCCCGACCTCTCTTACTGCCGCCAGTTTGTCTCTCACTCGTCTTGCAGGTCTTGACTCACGGTTATAAAATCGTAGTATTCTTGAGAAAGTGTGAAAATCTTTCAGTGGCATCGTGGCACGAAAAATTGTCCTTCCACTCTCTACATCCCAGAGACTACATGTAGCCTCGCCTCGGGACTTACAGTTGAAGTCGGAAGTTTACATACACCTTAGCCAAATACATTTAAACTCAGTTTTTCACAATTCCTGACATTTAATCCTGGTAAAAAATCCCTGTTTTAGGTCAGTTAGGATCACCATTTTACTTTAGAAATGTGAAATGTCAGAATAATAGTAGAGAGAATGATTTATTTCAGCTTTTACTTCTTTCATCACATTCCCAGTGGGTCAGAAGTTTACATGCACTATATTAGAATTTGGTAGCATTGCCTTTAAATTGTTGAACTTGGGTCAAATGTTTTGTGCAGCCTTCCACAAGCTTCCCACAATAAGTTGAGTGAATTTGACCCATTCCTCCTGACAGAGCTGGTGTAACTGAATCAGGTTTGTAGGCCTCCTTGCTCGCACACGCTATTCAGTTCTGCCCACAAATTTTGTATAGGATTGAGGTCAGGGCTTTGTGATGGCCACTCCAATATCTTGACTTTGTTGACCTTAAGCGATTTTGCCACAACTTTGGAAGTATGCTTGGGTCATTTTCCATTTGGAAGACCCATTTGCGACCAAGCTTTTACTTCCTGATTGATGTCTTGAGATGTTGCTTCAATATATCCACATAATTCTCCTTCCTCGTGGTGCCATTTACTTTGTTAAGTGAACCAGTCCCTCCTGCAGCAAAGCACCCCCCCCCCCCACAACATGATGCTGCCACCCCCGTGCTTCACAGTTGGGATGGTGTTCTTTGGCTTGCAAGCCTCCCCCTTTATCCTCCAAACATAATGATGGTCATTATGGCCAACAGTTCTATTTTTGTTTCATCAGACCAGAGGACATTTCTCCAAAAAGTACGATCTTTGTCCCCATGTGCAGTTTCAAACCGTAGTCTGGCTTTTTTATGGCGGTTTTGGAGCAGTGGCTTCTTCCTTGCTGAGCGGCCTTTCAGGTTATGTCGATATAGGCCTCGTTTTACTGGGGATATAAATACTTTTGTACCTGTTTCCTCCATCATCTTCACAAGGTCCTTTGCTGTTGTTCTGGGATTGATTTTCACTTTTGGCACCAAAGTACGTTCATCTCTAGGAGACAGAACGCGGCTCCTTCCTGAGCGGTATGAAGGCTGCGTGGTCCTATGGTGTTTATACTTGCGTACTACGTTTGTACAGATGAACATGGTACCTTCAGGCATTTGGAAATTGCTCCCAAGGATGAACCAGACTTGTGGACGTCTACAATATTGTTTCTGAGGTCTTGGCTGATTTCATTTGATTTTCCCATGATGTCAAGCAAAGAGGCACTGAGTTTGAAGGTAGGCCTTGAAATACATCCACAGATACACCTCCATTTGTCTCAAATGATGTCAATTAACCTATCAGAAGCTTCTAAAGCCATGCCATCATTTTCTGGAATTTTCCAAGCTGTTTAAAGGCACAGTCAACTTAGTATATGTAAACTTCTGACCCACTGGAATTGTGATACAGTGAATTATGAGTGAAATAATCTGTCTGTAAACAATTGTTGGAAAAATTATACACACTGTATACAAACCTACTAAGATTAGCAGCCCTATGTAGGCACGCAGGTCAATCTCATCCCTCCTTTTCCAGTTTCGGAAACCCTCCAAATTTGTCATCTCCAGGATGATTTTTTTGGTGGCTGGTGTGATGAACATGTAGAATGTTGAGGCGATGTCCTGGGCATGGGCAACTGACTGCATGTCTTGTGGGCCCTGGGGCCATCCTTATGACATTTTGTGCTACCATCCTGCCCTTGTTGTCATATGGTGACAAGGACCATGTTCTTTTTCTGTTCTTTGACAAAAAATGTCTATCTTTCAGCTTGGTGAATTTGTTCTTCATCTGAAGATGATGCATCATGTACTGGGTTGTATTATTCCCCATCTTCTTCTTCAGATACCTCCTCCTCTTCTAAATCATTGTTCGTTTTTCCTCCTGGACATCTGAAAAAATCCGATCTACGACCTGATGGCTTCAGCAAAGAGAGAACTGGGGGGACTGTTATCTGCAGCACATTTATAGCCTCTGACTGCATTCCCCATTAGCAAACTATGCTTTCAAGAAATGTTTATTTTGTCTGAAATTTTGTTTATTTTGTCTGTGAACATAAATCGTGTGGGGTCGTGGAGGGGAGATGCTGCACATGCACAATACAGTTTTTGTTTAGTCTAAGTTCAATCAGTAGCACACACAATCTCAATTTCTCATTTTGTGTGTGTGTGTGTGTGTGTGTGTGTGTGTGTGTGTGTGTGTGCGTGGTTTTTGTGGTGTGTCAATTATTTTTTAACTGCCAGGTCAAAAATGACCCTAAGACAATCTTTGTACCCTGGTGGTGTACAGCTTTCTTTGAAATATGAACATAGGCAATGTTCTATTTTTTGTAATGTTGGGGTCACTCAAGGAAAAGTCATCAAATTTCAAGTTGAAAAAATATAATTTAGGGGGTTTTCTCTGCTGTTAAACATAGTGGTGGGTCATTTTTGACCCTTAAGACAACACAATCTTCAACTTCACATATACAAATGTTCAAAGGGCATATGTTTTGTGGAACTACCTATCGAACACTTAACTCACTTCACTTCTCTCTGAATTTGCCATTCATTTTCAGTAGGAGCTGATCTTCTAAGTTAATTGAGTCTATCCTGGCTCGCTTTGCAGTGAAGAGTAGTCCAGCACAGCTAAAAAGACGCTCACAGGCGGCAGATGCAGCCAGGCCTGTGTTGAGTTTGAGGGACAATTTCTTTATTTACAGAAACAAATGAAGTAAATCCACTTTGTCCGATGGACAAGCAAGATACCCATCTAGCTCCCCTGTACCTTCTGACCGTTTCGTTGTCAGTGATGAGAAGAAATCCTCTTCATCAGATTAATGCTGCCTTAGATGCTCAGTCTCGTCCTGTGTGATTGTGTCAAGATGATTGTTCAGGTACGGCAAACCTGTACATTGGAAACAACACAACATTCACATATTCAGTGTTTCAGCAAACTCTGTTGTATGTGGCTGGCAACACAATCATAGTATTGGCATTGCAATAGCTCTAACACAGACTTCTACACTTGTTATTCTCAGATACTGAGATTGGTTTGTTGTTCAAATACATTCAGACCTAACAAATTCTCTAATGTTGAGGTGAGTCCATGTCTGGCTGTACCCAAACATAGTTATATGCAAAGGTTACAGGCAAGCACCTGTAATGCAACTTAAATAATGAAAAAAAGAAAAACATAACAAAAAACAATTAAAGCAAAGACCAAATGATATCATCCTATGGACAATGAGGTTAAAACCTTTTGGAGTAAAGAAATCATACCGGCTGTGATGACATCAGCTTTGTCAGTCCAAGACGTCTTGAACTTCGGCAGAAGGAATGCAGCAGCAATAAGCTGTGGCACCTCCATCATTTCTCCAAAGCGCTTTTGGAGACCGTTCTGAATGGCTCTGATAAGTGGTAGGCACATTTGGCAAGATGCTTCCAGCCTTTAAAGTTTTGTTTTTAGTAAGAAGATCACTGGCAGCAGCCAACCCATATGTGTTTTGGTCTCAGACTGTAGAATGTTCAAAGCTGAGACCAAAGGCTCTGCCGGGCTCAGCCTGAAAGATAAGGTAAATGTAATACCTCTTAGAATTCTAACATTTCATGGACAATAAATATTACTGTAATAGGAAAACATTACATTGATTCAAAGAATTGCTACTCACATTTTCACTTTTAATTCGTCATACACATTTCTTATGGCATCCTCCCCCTTCTCTTGTATGATACGTGTGATCCTCTCCACAGCCAGGTAAGTTGAGCTCCAACGTGTTTGATTTGGACAGATATACTGCAGTTTGCACTCATTCTCTACAACTTCAGCAGCTAAGGTTGACCGCCCTGTTTAATTTCACATGACTTAGCATTTTGTAAAAGAGCACCTGGACAACTTTTTGTAGCTATGACTATTTGCTTCTGCCAACGCAGAATCTGTTGTTGCCATGAGGTTCAGCAGGTGACATGCACACCGTTGATGCTGAGGGAGTTGATATTCTAGGCCACTGTCATTTTCCAGGATGGAATAGGTGCCTTGGTATTCAACCTGCTTTGCTGGCTCTTCAGCATCTGAATCTCGGTCTGCTGACTCAACTATCTGGCTCTGCTCACCAAAAACATTGAATGTGTTGATGAAGTTTGATTCACTGTCTGTTGTGGTTCTTACCACTTTCCCCCTGATCCTGTATGCACATTGAACGTCATCAAAGGCACCTGAAAGCACATCAAATGTGTGGAAACCTGTCAATCTCTTGCAAGCGAGTGCAGCAGAACGTCTCACCAGAGTTTCTTCATATATCCAGTGACATGTGACTCCGATGTAACTCCTTTGATGAGCTGTCCTACAATCAGTGGTGGTGGCAACATAATTTACACTGCCAAGGTGTGCCATAACTGTCTTCTTCACGTGATTGGCAGCTCCATGTATTCTTGAACGAACAGTAGGACTGGAGATGACATTGCATTGAGAATGCAGGCTGGTTACCAACTCTTTTTTAAACTTAGGGATAGGCGTCCCGCTAGCGAGACACCAGCCGACAACATCCGGTGAAATTGGAGGGCACGCAATTCAAATAAATAATCGTAATATTAAACATTCATGAATATACAAGTATCTTATACCATTTAAAAGCTTAAATTGTTTTTAATCTAACTGCGTTGTCCGATTTCAAATAGGCTTTACGGCGAAACCATACCATGCGATTGTCTGAGGACGGCGCCCCACATCAACATATATTTCAACCAGCACAGGCTTCATAAAATCCCAAATAGCGATTAAATAAATCACTTACTTTTGAAAATCTTCCTCTGTTTGCAATCCCAAGGCTCCCAGCTACAACATGAATGGTCGTTTTGTTAGATAAAATCCTTCTTTATATCCCAAAAAGTCTGTTTAGTTGACGCCATCGATTTCAGTAATCCACTCGTTCAACGTGCAGACAAAGGAGTCCAAAAATCTACCGCTAAACTTTGTCCAAACAAGTCAAACAACATCTCTATTTCATCCTCAGGTACTCTAAAATGTAAATAAACTATAATATTTCATACGGAAAGTAGTATGTTCAATAGGAAAGGAAAATTAGTAAGCACGTGCCATCTCCCTCGCGCGCCAAAAGACTGATATTGTTCCGGTGCTCTTCTCACCAAAACTCAAAGTTCTTGCTTGTTTTAAAAAAAACAAGCCTGAAACCTTGAATAAAGACTGTTGACATCTAGTGGAAGCCATAGGAATTGCAATTTGGGAGACGGATTTACATGGAAACAATAGGTTTCCAGTATAAGAGCCTGGGTCCTAAAAAAATACAATTTGGTTGGATTTTCTTCAGATTTTCACCTGTCATATCAATTCTGTTATAGTCTCAGACATTATTTTAACAGTTGTAGAAACTTCTAAGAATTTTCTATCCAATGTGACCAATTATATGCATATCCTGGCTTCTGGGCCTGAGTAACAGGCAGTTTACTTTGGGCACATCAGTCAGGCAGAAATTCAGGAAACTAGACCCTATCCCTAAGTTATTTTTTTAAAGCTGGTTGTTCGACCACAGAGAATGGCTGTTGGCCCTCACAGACCAAATTAATGACAAGCTTGTCAACGGTGGCCTGTGAGACGCACCTGGCTCCTCCCACTGCCATAATTTTTCATCCAGAAAAAACGCATGTCAAAAATGTTATAAATTGATTTGCATTTTAATGAGGGAAATAAGTATTTGACCCCTCTGCAAAACATGACTTAGTACTTGATGGCAAAACCCTTGTTGGCAATCACAGAGGTCAGACGTTTCTTGTAGTTGGCCACCAGGTTTGCACACATCTCAGGAGGAATTTTGTCCCACTCCTCTTTGCAGATCTTCTCCAAGTCATTAAGGTTTCGAGGCTGACGTTTGGCAACTCGAACCTTCAGCTCCCTCCACAGATTTTCTATGGGATTAAGGTCTGGAGACTGGCTAGGCCACTCCAGGACCTTAATGTGCTTCCTCTTGAGCCACTCCTTTGTTGCCTTGGCCGTGTGTTTTGGGTCATTGTCATGCTGGAATACCCATCCACGACCCATTTTCAATGCCCTGGCTGAGGGAAGGAGATTCTCACCCAAGATTTGACGGTACATGGCCCCGTCCATCGTCCCTTTGATGCAGTGAAGTTGTCCTGTCCCCTTAGCAGAAAACCCCCCCAAAGCATAATGTTTCCACCTCCATGTTTGACGGTGGGGATGGTGTTCTTGGGGTCATTGGCAGCATTCCTCCTCCTCCAAACACGGCGAGTTGAGTTGATGCCAAAGAGCTCCATTTTGGTCTCATCTGACCACAACACTTTCACCCAGTTGTCCTCTGAATCATTCAGATGTTCATTGGCAAACTTCAGACGGGCATGTATATGTGCTTTCTTGAGCAGGGGGACCTTGCGGGCGCTGCAGGATTTCAGTCCTTCACGGCGTAGTGTGTTACCAATTGTTTTCTTGGTGACTATGGTCCCAGCTGCCTTGAGATCATTGACAAGATCCTCCCGTGTAGTTCTGGGCTGATTCCTCACCGTTCTCATGATCATTGCAACTCCACGAGGTGAGATCTTGCATGGAGCCCCAGGCCGAGGGAGATTGACAGTTCATTTGTGTTTCTTCCATTTGCGAATAATCGCACCAACTGTTGTCACCTTCTCACCAAGCTGCTTGGCGATGGTCTTGTAGCCCATTCCAGCCTTGTGTAGGTCTACAATCTTGTCCCTGACATCCTTGGAGTGCTCTTTGGTCTTGGCCATGGTGGAGAGTTTGGAATCTGATTGATTGATTGCTTCTGTGCTTCTGTCTTTTATACAGGTAACAAGCTGAGATTAGGAGCACTCCCTTTAAGAGTGTGCTCCTAATCTCAGCTCGTTATCTGTATAAAAGACACCTGGGAGCCAGAAATCTTTCTGATTGAGAGGGGGTCAAATACTTATTTCCCTCATTAAAATGCAAATCAATTTATAACATTTTTTACATGCGTTTTTCTGGATTTTTTTGTTGTTATTCTGTCTCTCACTGTTCAAATAAACCTACCATTGAAATTATAGACTGATCATTTCTTTGTCAGTGGGCAAACGTTCAAAATCAGCAGGGGATCAAATACTTTTTTCCCTCACTGTACGGATGTTGGGGAACATTGTTCTTTCTTTTCCCCAGTGATAAGAACCATAGTTTTACCAAACATGATTTTTGCCTATTATTTGAAACTCAGTGATCCAACCAGATATAGCTAGGCAATAAGCATGCAAAAAAAGATACCTAACAATCCCAGGTCTCAAAATTAGGTATTTATTTTATCTTCAAAAGTTCATTAATTTCACTTTTAACTATCCCCAACAACTTACATTATGGGGATGGCTAGCTACTAGCCACCATCATGTCAATGCAGTAGTAGCCCGCACTACAGCTTATAGTTCCTTCAGCTGTGTAAAGACATTGGTCAGGGTTAGCTTCTAACTAGCTAGCAACAGGATGTGCTAGCTAACGTTATCATTATGCTACAGATTGAATGCAACTGGCTAGTAGCAACATTTTGTTAGCTACATTACATAGTCTACACAATAAACGCCATTGATGGCGATAAAATATATGTATACCTTTCCTTTTCATACCATTACATGCTTCCTTAAGTTTGATGCAGAGTTTTTGTAGGCAGCCACTTCCACCATCTTTGGTAAGTAGAGCTTACATTCCATCATTACACTGTCTCCTCTTCTCTGCTTGAAGCTGAAGTGTTCTTTGAGATGCGGCCAGGGATTTCCTTCCTCATGGTCTTCAGAAGACCCGGCCACTGGCTCTGTCTCTGTGTGTGTCTGTATTGTCTCCTGAACCTGCTCAATCTCGTTAGGCTCCATTTATTTTTCAAGTTGATTAGGAAACCTATTTTTTTCATGGCATGTAGCTGCCTTTTTTTTAACTGTTAGAAAACCCTGCTACCGATCATCATTTGGTTTCCATACACAGCTGTGATTGGGCCGTTTGGCACGATGCGTGAAATGAAATTGTATTGGTCCATCTGGTCATGTTACTTGTCACTGACAAACAAGTGGACAGTTCTAGCAGTTACAAAAGGCGCAAACCTTATGCGCATGCCATGATGATGTGCATCCTTTTTCTAGATTGTAACAGATGGTTTTGAAAACATACTTAAGTACTTTACTTCATTCAAAATGTACTTAAATAAAAGTAAAAGTACAGCCTTTGAAAAATACTCAAAACAGTACAAGTACACAGAAAGGCTACTCAATTAGAGGAACATGAGTCGTTGTAATTCGTTACTTCAACCCCTGGTAGGCCATAACACTTTGGGGGCACCGTTTGTCTCTGTCATAGTGCAATTAGTATATTGTTTAGCGTTGTGTTGTATAGTGGCTTTGCTGGCATGCATTAAAAAAAATGGGAAGTTTGCCTCACAAGATTTACATGCTAAAATTGCCATTGGTTAGGACTATACTTGTCCGACAGGGAAACTTATTTTTTTAGCTTAAAATGTACATTATGGGCAATTTTATAAGGAAAACGATTTGTTTTAGGAATTTTCTAAATACTTTCAATATTGTTAATTTCCATGTCTGCTTTATGCTTGGAAATGCACTTGTCTGGAGCAAAGGATCCCAATTTTAAACTCTCCAAAAAAGTATTTTAAATAAGAAAAACTGCCAATAATGGATATTAACTGAGAAATTATTGTATAGAGTTTTTTGCAATAGCCCTCTGTGATTTAAAAAATATTTGATTCCTAAAAGATGTGTCCGGAGATTTTGTCAACTCTGTCAGATTTGTCTAAAATCCTGAATTAATAAGGAATGAGCATATATCAGCTATAACATGCATGTCCTCATGACATGTACTGCAACAAGACCACTCATGGTCTGTAAAGTTCTATACTTTTGATAGACTTAAACACACAATATAGGAATCACCATGGTCACAAACATAAACTGTCATCTCCATCTTCCTTATAGATTAAAATAGAATATTCATTTTGGTTCAAATAGGTTACATTTAATTTGGATTTAGAGTCATTAAGCAACTTAGGAAAAACTAAACTGCTACTGTGTATACTGCTTGAATGGTAACACAGTAGACAAATCACACCCTCAGAGAGTAAGGGTCAGAGCCAGGGATCAGCCATTATTGATTGCGAACCTTGAGCAATTAAAGTGCCTTGCTCAAGGGAACATCGACAGTTTTGTTATAGGCCTGACATATCAAATGTATGCTCTCTGTCTTCTTTACTAGTCATAAACATTCATATACAAAATATTTCAATAATAATGGGAATCGTTTATATGAGGCAAACATAAACAGTGAATCCCTGGTTGGATCCATTGCAGAGAGAAGAAGTGGATCCAGGGTAATGTGCTGTTAAACAAAGCCCTCAACAGAAGGGGGCCTTCCTGCCCTGCGTCCAGGTGTCAAAGTCCATCTGCTTCGCTTCCACGGCACAGAAGCCATCTGAAAGCATCAGATCACAGAGCCAGCAGCATTGCTCCGCCTTCCGTCCTGCTTCACCGGCACAGTGCTTGCATGCCATGGCATGGTGGAGTCCACATACACACGCACAAGTACAAACACATATGATGTTAGGATGAAACAGTCAGAGGTCACCAAGCGCAACATAGCCTCAGCGTGTAAATCAGCTAGAAAGATGTGTCGGCATCGAGTAACTGTCTCTGGCCCCCTCCCAGTTAGGGGGAGTGATGAGCTCTACAGCAGAGTCTCACAACTCAATCGCTGGTTGAAAACTGTTTTCTGCCCCGCCCCTCTAGCTCCACAACGAGAGAGGGTGCAGGCCAGGCAGGCTGGCTGTTAGCCAGCCTGCCAGCTTAATGGAGTCTGCCACTAGCACAGTCAGTGTAGTCAGCTCAGCTATCCCCATTGAGACCGTGTCTGTGCCTCGATCTAGGTTGGGCAAAACTAAACATGGCGGTGTTCGCCTTAGCAATGTCACTGGAATAAAGACCACCTTCATTCCTGTCATTATTGAAAGAGATTGTGATATCTCACATCTCAAAATAGGGCTACTTAATGTTAGATCCCTCACTTCCAAGGCAGTTAAAGTCAATGAACTAATCACTGATCATAATCTTGATGTGATTGGCCTGACTGAAACATGGCTTAAGCCTGATGAATTTTTGGTGTTAAATGAGGCCTCTCCTACTGGTTACACTAACGACCATATCCCCTGCGCATCCTTCGAAGGCACAGGTGTTGCTAACATTCCTGATACCAAATATCAATTTACAAACATTTTTGTTTTTGTCTCTTGAGCTTCTTATCATGAAGCTTATCATGAAATCTATGCAGCCTACAAATCCAGGAGGCCTACAGGCCTCCAGGGCCGTATACGGCGTTTCTCACTTTATTTCCCTGAATTACTATCGGATCTTGTAGTCATGGCAGATAATATTCAAATTTTTGGTGACTTTAATATTCCCCTGGAAAAGTCCACAGACCCACTCCAAAAGGCTTTCGGAGCCATCATCGACTCAGTGGGTTTTGTCCAACATGTCGCCGGACCTACTCACTGCCACAGTCATCCTCTGGACCTAGTTTTGTCCCGTGGAATAAATATTGTGGATCTCAATGTTTTTCCTCATAATCCTGGACTATCAGACCACCATTTTATTACATTTGCAATCGCAACAAATAACCTGCTCAGACCCCAACCAAGGATCATCAAAGTCGTGCTATAAATTCTCGGGACAATGCAAAGATTCCTAGATGCCCTTCCAGACTCCCTCCACCTACCCAAGGACGTCAGAGTACAACAATCGTTTAACCACCTAACTGAGAAACTTAATTTAACCTTGCGTAACACTCTAGATGCAGTCGCACCCCTAAAAACAAAAAACATTTGTCATAAGTAACTAGCTCCCTGGTATATAGAAAATACCCAAGCCCTGAAGCAAACTTCCAGAAAATTGAAACGGATATGGCGCTACACCAAACTGGAAGTCTTCCGATTAGCTTGGAAAGACAGTACCGTGTGGTATCAAAGAGCCCTCACTGCTGCTCGTTCATCCTTTTTTTCTAACTTAACCCTCCTGTTGTGTTCGTTTCATGTTAATTAATTCTGTGTTCCCAGTCCAAAATGACCGCCCCATTATAGCTGATTATAAATCCACTGTCACGATTGTCTAGGACCAGTAGATATGTGAAATCAGGAGCAGGAGACAGAGGGCCGGAGCAACTGAGTTTTAATAATAAATACCAGTCGTAATAGCCGTTGGGCACAGGGCGCGTGGCGAAGTCCGCCAGGAGAAAACACTTTTCTCAAAACAAAGAAGCGCACTGAAAAAACAAACAGCGCGCGGGGCGCAGCCCGGCAATATAATGTCTTCTTAATCGGATATAATTACAACTGTCCTGAGTGAACAAATGAACAATCCCGCACGAGAACCCCAACTGAAAATACACACTAAATAACCCCCCACTAATGACAAACATAAAACAGGTGCGGGATAGACAGACAAAACCAAAAGACACAGAAACAACGATCGGTGGCAGCTAATAGGCCGGCGACGACGACCGGCGAGCGCCGCCCGACCGAGGAGGGGCGCCACCTTCGTTAGATACTGTGACATCCACAATAATACATAAACATATAATGTTGTGTTAGATATTTTTATCAACTTAAGTTCTTGTGAACATTACAAGTTTTGAACTTCTATTTGCTATTTATGGCCTGTAGGCCTCATTGACCTGAGCTCATTCAACTCTTTTTTGAGTAAAATAAAAAGCATAATGTATGGATTATTTTTACTATAACAAATACTCAGATGAAACATATTATGCTATTTATCACAGACTACTTTGTGTCTAAGTTTAACAAGGACATTTGTTTTGAAACCATTTCACATTTTTAAATAGAGGCAGGATTTTATGTCATCAACCCGGGATATGGCGTATCTCATTGGCGCTGGGTTCACCCTGATAACATTTTCAGCTGACAGCCGACCTCTCCTCTCAGGTGGGGATGAAAACCAGGACAAATTCCCATTCTTTGACCGGAATGTAACAACAACTCAGCAGGCCCTTCTTCCTCATCACTGGACTGTTCCACATCGGTTGTCTCTTCGTCTGTGTTGTCTAGAACTTCTGACACTTCCTCCTCTAACACATCTTCACTGTCAGTTTCCTGGCCTCTCTTCTCCTCACCAGTGTCATGATCAAAGATATGATCAAGAGCCTCATATACAGTATATTGTTTGGTCATTGTGCTGCCACAGAATGAATTGTGAGCCAGGCCTCAAAAAAGCTTAATATACCAGAGCTGCGAGAAAAGTTATATATATTATTGAAAATGTTGCGATTGTTTGTGAGAATGCCAATAGGTGTGGTTCCCGTGGGTGGAAGATTCTATTGGGGAAAGGTTCATGTGGGGGTTGCCATGGAAGCCAAGAAGGGGAGTGAGGTTGTGTGTGTGTGTGTGTGTGTGTGTGTGTGTGTGTGTGTGTGTGTGTGTGTGTGTGTGTGTGTGTGTGTGTGTTTGTGTGTGTGTTTGTGTGTCTGTGTGCTCAAACACATATGTATGTGGGGGTCTGGGAGAGGAAGTGTGTCCATCTGATGAATGGGCATGTGCCTGAACTCAATTTTATACACTAATTGCAGTCTCAGCCATTCGTTTCTAATGACCGGTCATTTTTGACCGGGAACACCACAGGTGTACAAAAGTTAAATAAAACACTCAAAATGTATTTTGTGTGTTCAGACGCCCTGTGTGGACAAAGTAATGGAACCTTGTGACAATCAGATTAAATTAAGCACATTTTTCAGAGAGAAAACCGGATCAATTCGACCGGAACACAGCAGGAGGGTTAATTGAGGAGAATAAGAACAATCCTACATTTATTTTTGATACTGTCGCAAAGCTAACTAAAAAGCAGCATTCCCCAAGAGAGGAAGGCTTTCACTTCAGCAGTGATAAATTCATGAACTTCTTTGATGAAAAGATCATGATCATTACAAAGAAAATTACGGACTCCTCTTTAAATCTGCGTATTTCTCCAAAGCTCAGTTGTCCTGAGTCTGCACAACTCTGCCAGGACCTAGAATCAAGAGAGACACTCACGTTTTTTAATACTATATCTCTTGACACATTGATGAAAATAGTCATGGCCTCTAAACCTTCATGCTGCATACTGGACCCTATTCCAACTAAACGACTGAAAGAGCTGCTTCCTGTGCTTGGCCCTCCTATGTTGGCCATAATAAACGGCTCTCTATCCACCGGATGTGTACCAAACTCACTAAAAGTGGCAGTAATAAAGCCTCTCTTGAAAAAGCCAAACCTTGACCCAGAAAATGTAAAAAAAACTATCAGCCTATATCAAATCTCCCATTCCTCTCAAAATAAATTGAAAAGCTGTTGCGCAGCAACTCATTGCCTTCCTGAAGACTAACAATGTATACAAAACGCTTCAGTCTGGTTTTAGACCCCATCATAGCACTGAGACTGCGCTCGTAAAGGTGGTAAATTACCTTTTAATGGCGTCAGACCAAGGCTCTGCATCTGTCTTCGTGCTCCTAGACCTTAGTGATGCTTTTGATACCATCGATCACCACATTCTTTTGGAGAGATTGGAAACCCAAATTGGTCTACACGGACAAGTTCTGGCCTGGTTGAGATCATATCTGTCGGGAAAGATATCAGTTTGTCTCTGTGGATGTAGAGCATTGCAGTACTCTAACCATCCACAGAGACAAACTGATATCTTTCAAATCAACTGTAAATGTTGATGTTCCTTAAGGTTCCGTTTTAGGACCTCTATTGTTTTCACTATATATTTTACCTCTTGCTGATGTCATTCGGAAACATAATGTTAACTTTCACTGCTATGCGGACAATACACAGCTGTACATTTCGATGAAACATGGTGAAGCCCCAAAATTGCCCTCCCTGGAAGCCTGTGTTTCAGACAAGGAAGTGGATGGCGGCAAAGTTTTTACTTTTAAACTTGGACAAAACAGAGACGCTTGTTCTAGGTCCCAAGAAACAAAGAGATCTTCTGTTGGATCTGACAATTAATCTTGATGGTTGTACAGTCATCTCAAATAAAACTGTAAAGGACCTCGGCGTTACTCTGGACCCTGATCTCTCTTTTGATGAACATATCATGACTGCTTCAAGGACAGCTTTTTTCCATCTACGTCACATTGCAAAAATCAGAAACGTCCTGTCCAAAAATGATGCAGAAAAATGTATCCATGCTTTTGTCACTTCTAGATTAGACTACTACAATGCTCTACTTTCCAGCAACCCGGATAAAGCACTAAATAAACTTTAGTTAGTGCTAAACACGTCTGCTAGAATCTTGACTAGAACCCAAAAAATGTATCATATTACTTCAGTGTTAGCCTCTTCCTGTTAAGGCAAGGGCTGATTTCAAGGATTTACTGCTAACCTACAAAGCATTACATGGGCTTGCTCCTACCCATCTTTCCTATTTGGTCCTGCCGTACATACCTACACGTACACTACGGTCACAAGACGCAGGCGTCCTAATTGTCCCTAGAATTTCTAAGCAAACAGCTGGAGGCAGGGCTTTCTCCTATAGAGCTCCATTTTTATGGACAGGTCTGCCTATCCATGTGAGAGATGCAGACGGTCTCAACCTTTAAGTCTTTATTGAAGACTCATCTCTTCACTAGGTCCTATGATTGAGTGTAGTCTGGCCCAGGGGTGTGAAGGTGAACGGAAAGGCACTGGAGCGACGAACCGCCCTTGCCGTCTTTACCTGGCCTGTTCCCCACTCTCCACTGGGATTCTCTGCCTCTAACCCTATTACGAGGGCTGAGACACTGGCTTACTAGTGCTCTTCCATGCTGTCCCTAGGAGGGGTGTGTCACTTGAGTGGGTTGAGTCTCTGACATGATCTTCCTGTCCGGGTTGGTGCCCTCTTCGGGTTCGTGCCGTGGGGGAGATCTTTGTGGGTTATTCTCGGCCTTGTCTCAGGATGGTAAGTTGGTAGTTGAAGATTTCCCTCTAGTGGTGTGGGGGCTGTGCTTTGGCAATGTGGGTGGGGTTATATCCTGCCTGGTTGGCCCTGTCCGAGGGTATCATTGGATGGGACCACAGTGTCTCCTGACCCCTCCTGTTTCAGCCTCCAGTAATTATAGTTTGTGTTGGGGGGCTAGGGTCAGTCTGTTATATCTGGAGTATCTCTCCTGTCTTATCCGGTGTCCTGTGTGAATTTAAGTATGCTCCCTCTAATTCTCTCTCTCTCTCTCTCTCTCTCTCTCTCTCTCAGGACCTGAGCCCTAGGACCATCCCTCAGGACTACCTGGCATGATGACTCCTTGCTGTCCCCAGTCCACCTGGTCGTGCTGCTGCTCCAGTTTCAACTGTTCTGCCTGCGGCAATGGAACCCTGACCTGTTCACTGGATGTGCTTCCTTGTCCTGGACCTACTGTTTTTGACTTTCTCTCTCTCTCTCTCTACCACACCTGCTGTCTCTAACTCTGAATGGTCGGCTATGAAAAGCCAACTGACATTTACTTCTGAGGTGCTGACCTGTTGCACCCTTTACAACTACTGTGATTATTATTATTTGACCCTGCTGGTCATCTATGAACGTTTGAACATCTTGGCCATGTACTGTTATAATCTCCACCCGGCACAGCCAGAAGAGGACTAGCCACCCCTCAGAGCCTGGTTCCTCTCTAGGTTTCTTCCTAGGTTTTGCCTTTCTAGGGAGTTTTTCATAGCCACCGTGCTTCTACATTTGCATTGCTTGCTGTTTGGGGTTTTAGGGTGGTTTTCTGTATAGCACTTTGTGACATTGGCTGATGTAAAAAGGGCTTTATAAATACATTTTAATTGATTGATACAAGCAAAAAATATACACACATACACAATACTAATTACACAATACACAATGTATACAGCAGATATACCATTGAAGCACACGCGAGTGCATGCACATAAGCTCACACACATAATTGGACACACACAATCACACAATTAAAGCTCAGGCTGTGTGCCATAAGACTTAGGGCTGAATTCAGTCAAACCTACCATGGAAATGTTTCTGCCATGTCTTGCAGTATAAAATCACTGCTCTTCCACATGTACTCGGAAAACCATAAGCGGTGACGTGTTTTTTTCTTATTTTTACAGTAACGACAGATGTGCATTCTTATCCTCAGAGAATCTCAGCTTCATCCTCTGGGGTTACATTAGATGATAACCGTTTTAGGATTTTTCTGACAACAGGAAAAACATATATACTGTACACTGAACAAAAATATAAACACAACATGTAAAGTGTTGGTCCCATGTTTCATGAGCTGAAATAAAAGATGCCAGAAATGTTCCACATGCACAAAAAGCTTATTTCTCTCAAATTTGTTTCCATCGCTGTTAGTGAGCATTTCTCCTTTGACAAGAGAATCCATCCACCTGACAGGTGTGGCATATCAAGAAGCTGATTAAACAGCATGATCATTACACAGATGCATTTTGTGCTGGCGACAATAAAAGGCCTCTCTAAAATGTGCAGTTTTGTCACACAACACAATGCCACAGATGTCTAAAATTTGTAGGGAGCGTGCAATTGGCATGCTGACTGCAGGAATGTCCACCAGAGCTGTTGCCAGAGAATCTTATGTTAATTTCTCTAACATAAGCCGCCTCCAACGTTGTTTTAGAGAATTTGGCAGGATGTCCATCCTTCCTCACAATTGCAGACCATGTGTAACCACGGCAGCCCGGGACCTCCAGACCCGACTTCTTCACCTGTGGGATTGTCTGAGACCAGCCACCCGGACCTTTTGTGGGGAAAAACTCATTCTGATTGGCCGGGCCTGGCTCCCAGTGGGTGGACCTGGCTCCCAAGTGGGTTGGCCCATGCCCTCCCAGGCCCACCCATGGCTGTGCCCCTGCCCAGTCATGAAATCCATAGATTAAGGCCTAGTGAATTTATTTCAATTGACTGATTTTGTTATATGAACTGTAGCTCAGTAAAATCATTTAAATTGTTGCATGTTGCATTTTATATTTTTGTTCAGTATATTTATATGCTACAGAATAAATACTGCTTTCAAATTCGATTGGATTGAGCCCTAAAACAGGTTTAGGGTCCATTTTGTTGCACATAGCAATATGCACAGTACAATGCAAATAGGCTTAAAGTCATTTCCTCTACTGTATTTAACATCTATACCTTTAATGTGAGTTTTTTTCAGCAGTTTCTGTATTGTTGGCCCTACCTCATGATTTGATTATTTTAGCTTGCCTAATTAGGTCCCCTTCAATCTGTGTTTGAAAATAAATGAATTACCAATTTACTGTTGCCAGAATGAACCCAACTGAATCCAAATGACATTATCTCTTTTCAGGGTTGTTGGGACCATCTGCATTCTAGCCCTGGTGTGGTTTCTGTTTCAGTAGGCAATCTTCCTTGTGTAACCATCCACTGTGCAAAAACTGGTTGAATCAACGTTGTTTCCACGTCATTTGAACCCCATTGAATCAATGTAGAAAACGAATTGGATTTTCAAAAAGTCATCAAAAAGTAAGGACATTTCTTTTTTTACCCAACTTTTAACCTAAATCCAATGAAATTGGGATTTTTTTTGTTGAATTCACATTGAATTCAACATCTCACGGCACAATACGCTTCTCCCCTATTTGACCTAGATATTTTATGTGTATGTATTGATATGTAGGCTATGTGTGCTGTTTTTAAATGTACAGTATGTAGTTCTGTCCTTGAGCTGTTCTTGTTTATTAATATTCTGTATTATGTCATATTTTATGTTCTGTGTGGATCCCAGGAAAAGTAGCTGTTGCTTTCGCAAGAGCTAATGGGGATCCTAATAAAATACCAAATACCAATTCACGTTAGCTGACAACTCAACCAAATGTAAACCAAAACTAAATGTTGAACTGACATCTGTACCCAGTGGGCAGATAGAGACGTGACACTTACATATTTACAGCCAGTAACCTACGTCATAGAAGGTTTCAAAGAACAGATACAGCAACACCTCATGGCACAACGCCTCTCCCCTATTGGACCTAGATAGTTTGTGTGTATGTATTGATATGTAGGCTACGTGTACCTTTAAAAAAAAAATGTTCTGTCCTTGAGCTGTTCTTGTCTATTAATGTTCTGTATTATGTCATGTTTCATGTTGTGTGTGGATCCTAGGAAGAGTAGCTGCTGCTTTTGCAACATCTAATGGGGACCATAATAAAATACCAAAAATACCAAATACCACTTGAGTTCATGTTCTGAGCTACTGCAGCATGATGCTGCATTCCTTCTGCATGCCAAGTCCCAACGTCTTCTTCATGCTGCGGCATCATAGTGCAATCTATCGCATTCTTCTCAATGTAATGTCACTCTCATTTGGCAAATAAAGACTGCTTGCATAATACTGTACCACATGCCAGACCTGCATTCAATTAGTATCTGTTTTCTTTCAAATCCTTTGAACGTTTGATTGTGCCTGGATTGGGGGTAAGTTTACCCTTTTGGGACTATCTCATTAGTTCCATTACACCAGAAAAGCTCAATCGCTCACAGTTAAAGTAATTGAAAGAAAATAATATTTTAACCTGGGTCTGACACATAAATGACTCTGAAATCAAAAGAATAATCAGTGATATTGTAGGCTTTCTCTTTTATTTCACAGGAGGTCGTTATCTTATATACAGAGGCATGTGTTTGCAAAGTACAAAAACATATTTAAACTGAAAGTACTAAAATGTATTTATAAATAATATTTACTGCAATGTGGGCTTTACTGAGGCACTGCATTGTGGTTGAGCAGTGAGAAATGTAAAGCCATTATCTACTGACTGCGGAGAAGATGCCTGTTGTAGGCTACTGCATTTATGACAGTGTATAAGAATGAAAAAAAAAACTTTCTGTTCATCTTGGATGTTTTTATGATGAAGCAGCTCTCGTTATGATGAAAACAGTACATTTATGACAGAGATGTGTCGAGTTTACTTTTCACCATGATGTTTTTGTGTAAAAATGTTCCCCCCCCCGCCAACAACAAATAGGACCGCACCCGAGTTTTAAACATTTTCCCCAATGTTCCCGATACAAAGCATGCAATCAGAAATCTCTTTAGAAAAGTCCCCGTAGACACCGATAAATAGCAGTGTGATCCCAGTCACTCACCTATGGCATCTAATGGGGCAACGATGTGGATAGAGACCCATTTAGAAACAGGACAGGGGTACTGTATATACCAGGCACACACTGGATCTATTGCTACAGAAAACAGCCCTTCAACACACCTGCAACCATAACATGAAAATATACAGTATATCATATTAAAGTTGAGCGGTGTCTTTTTTATTATTATTCTAGTCGAATAGAAACTATATGTGCCGGTATCAGTCCTACAGTGGAGAGTAATCTATGGGTAACCAAGAGAAGCTGAATGGTCTCGAGAGATCAAGCAACAACAAAAAATGCTGTACAAACTTTTACACTTTTATCTGAAAAAGAATTCACTTAAAAGTAGCAAATTACTGCTAAACACAGTTTCTGCAAAAAACTGTAGAGAAATTATAGCTGTTCAGCCTTGAGCGTGACTTGTCTATATGACGCGTTCAAAACATGCAAAACAAATACTTAAAATAATAAATAAATAGGACGATTATCCACCCGTCTAATAGTGAATAGGATCTCTGATGCTCATAAAATATGCAGCCACTTGGGCAGTCCTAAAGAAGATATGGAGAAAAAAAACATCTGTCAATCTTAACCATGAGATGTAGGTTTGATTGTCACATACTGATCTTGGTTACTGAATTGCTTCTTAGCTTTGTGTAACTAAGACCATATCGTTATGAATGAAAAATGAACTAATATGCAGTGACCCCGGGATATTTCTACATGTAAACGCAAGAGCAAAAAACAGTTCAAATACAGCGTTCTTTTAATGTGAAAAGTTATTACCTGCCCGTTCGTCTTGTTACAGTGTGGAAGTATTCCCTTTCACGGTAAGCGACTCCAATTCAGAAGAGGCCATGTTTTTTTTCTTACTCTAAAAATATCAAAAATAGTAATAATTGTACTGCTATGAAAGACTGGCAACATCAACAAAGTTATACTTTACTACGGAAAATTGTATCCCTTTGTTTTTTCTCCCACATCTCACAGTTATAAAACTGTTGATCATAAGGAATCACACCAATAATAGTAAGACCTTTAATGAACTCATACGGTCAGGCATACTTTGTAAATACTGATAAACTGTATTTATTTTAGTCTAATAAATGATTATTACATCAGTGATATAATTGTTGTGACCCTGCAGAGGTTATTCATGCATATTAACTGTGAAGCAAACTTGACATGAACAGGGTCAATGGTCATCTAGGATGTACACACGCCCCTTTGTGTACTCCCACAAAGCATGTTCACCAAAAATAAACAAATAATTTGCCTTTTCTCTATGAAAACCCCTAGCAGTTTCTCTGCACAACCACATGTACTAAACCAGGGTAATTTGAGCTATTTTACATTCGGTAAACAACAACAACAAAAAATGTAAAAGAGAAAAAAAGCATTTCCTAGTCGCTGTTACAGAAATGTCTCGCGGTCTCTGTCGGGGGCGGGGCAATGTTCACTTAGGTCATTGTTTCTGGACTGTTCGAGAATTAAAACTTGGAAAAGTTCACTAGTCGCCCGTGTGACGCTGTCGTAAGACGGCGGAGAGGAGGTGGAGGACAGGGTCTCCATCAGCTCCATCTCAGGCCCCCCATAGTTCTCCTTGATCATGGAGGCTATGAGGCCCTCTTTCTCCGGGGCGGTGGCCCTCCTGTCCATGGAGCTTTGCGTCAGATTGATCTGCATTGATCTGTACATGAAGGAGGCTTGCTTCATCTGCCTCCGCAACAGGTGCCGGCGGTAGCACCTCTGGATGACAGCGGCCGACATGTCCTCCTGTTTGCGCCTCAGCGTGGTGGTGATGGGCTCGTAGGAGATCTTGGATGGGTTGGCCATCATGAACTTCTCCTCCATTTGCTGCTTAAGAGCGTCCATCTCGCCCGACTCGCCCAACACACGCTTGGTGAAGGCAAACAGAATGTCCAGGCAGTGGATCTTGTCTCCACTGACCATGGGCAGGTCCATGGAGATCAGCTTGATCTTGTTAGGCTTGCCAATGCGCAGTGGCTCCGACAGTGTGTCGGCAAAGTCTGACAGCTTGGCGTACTCGATGAACTGCGTGGCCTCTGGGTCGAACTTCTCCCACACCTCATAGAACATCTCAAAGTCGTCCTCGCTCAGCGGCTCGGTGCTCTCCTCGGTGGCCACGCTGAAGTTCTCCAGGATGATGGCGATGTACATGTTGACCACGATGAGGAAGGAGATGATGATGTAGGTGACGAAGAAGGTGATGCCCACTGAGGGGTTGCCACAGTTGCCCCGGGCGTTGGTGCCTGTGTGGACGAGGTTGGGGTTGCACTCTTCCGGAGAGTTGTTGAGGATGGGGCTGAGCAGGCCGTCCCAGCCCGCTGACGTGGTGATCTGGAATAGGCAGATCATACTGTTGCCGAACGTCTCGAAGTTGAACATGTCATCAATGCCCGCCTGCTTCTTGACATAGGCAAAGTTGGCCATGCCAAAGATGGCGTATATGAACATGACCAGAAAGAGCAGGAGGCCGATGTTGAACAGGGCAGGAAGGGACATCATTAAGGCAAAGAGTAAGGTCCTTATTCCTTTGGCTCCACGGATGAGTCGAAGTACTCGTCCGATCCTGGCCAATCGAATGACTCGGAACAGTGTCGGCGACACAAAGTACTTCTCTATGATGTCAGCGAGAACGATACCTGGAAGATAGGGGGAAAAACATGAGATCTCTGTACTTCTAATTAGACCATCATTAACAGTAAGGCTAGCTCTTTCCCACACTACGCACGCAATATCTTATGGAATTCGGTTGACTATTGGTAACCAAGAGTAAATTAGGCTGAAGGACAGAGTCTCCCTGCTATCACTATTAAGCTTCCTTCTCCTTCATGTAAATTCTAGCTTCCCATTCACCAATGAGCTCATTGATTAAGGCTTCCACTATTACTGGGTCTGCCTGCCTTCAAATGACATTCAAGTTGCCTCCAATCCCTCTCACCTCCACGACCACTTTACCATCTGTCCCTGATTCGTGACCCTCCTCTCCCATGGACCAGGAAGGTCGCACCTGAGTTATTGATTGTGGAGGGGGGTTGGGAGTCACCCTTTGGAGCCATACATTAAGCCGGCCCCCCACCAACCACCAACCACAACCCTCTGATGCAGCACTTCAATCATGCCCAAATCACCCCCACTGACAACCCTGATTGCTACAATTACCTTCACCTCAACAGAGGCATCCTTGCCCACGCATGTAATTTAGCATGGGGACGGCTACTTAGATTCAACCTATATGCATGCAGAACATACATGTGCCCCTGGTTCAGCAGATAATAGCCCCACTTACTATCAGTGACTTGATTGACATGATAGATAGCCTTGCCAAATGGATACAAAATCTTGGATGCCAGAGGTGATGGCCAAGGTATATTGCAAAACACAATTAAGGTTCTGAAATGTGTTCTTCAGGTATGACTTACTGTTTAGAACTAAACAGCAATCTTATCCAGAGCAACTTACAGTAGTGAGTGCATACATCTTTCCTACTGGTCCCATGTTGGAACAACCAAGGTTCCCTCTAAGCTGCACGCGTGTGCGGATAGTAGCCCTGAGACTACCGAGTAGCTCCCCCGGGACTGCCTCGCAAAAATATCAGCCCACCGAGAGAAGCACGAGATTGAATTTCACTCAACTTTCTAGAGCAGTGTTCACCAACTGGTCGATTGCGATCGAATGGTCGATCTCCAACGCATTCCTAGTCGATCACTAAACATTTCTGTAAAACTGTTGGCAGTAGGTGCACCCGATTCAGCTACCCTGTGAGATTTCAAAACATTTAAAACCATGACTAGAGAGAGACTGTCAACGAATACAGCAATGAGATGCTGTTTTTATGAGTGAATTCACGTTTAAGTTCTTACTCAGCACTGTCAACACTTTGTATCCAACACTTTTATAAGCCATAAAATGCACTTTCCTCCTATTTCCACTCAGCGCTACAACAAGCACTGCAGCATTAATGAATAAGTCGGAAAGTGTCTCTATAGGCTTTTGTTGTTGTTATTATTACCGTTTGAGTCTTTTTTAATATCGAGGAACATTTCACTTTCTCTGTTCATCGGAGTAATAACATGAATTTGTGCATGAGGCAGAAATAATGCGGTGCGACTCGAGTTTTGCCATCAGCTCGAGGAAAGGGAAAGGAGGGATGTGGAGGAAAGGGAAAGGAGGGATGTTGAGAGACGGACCCTCAGTCTGCTGCTCTCTCCCTCCACTGAGACTGATCATGAGCCCAGTAAAATAAAATGATTTAAAGGTATGCTCACTTAGCTGTGATTTACAAGTAATACATCAATGGATCTATACTGGCGTGATCATATAGCCTACCTCATATTTTGAAATATAACTTAAAAAATGGCCTGAACAACAATGCATTGGCAGGGCAATTCAAGCAAAGCCAATATGCTGTGATAATGTATTGGGCCTATAGCTTACTGCACAAACATCATTGCTACAGTACTGTTTTTAATTGGTTAATGTTGCATAGGCTTACGTTTTTTAAGTCATGTTAATAAAAAATCCGAATGGTAGATCTTGGCATGCATTTTGACTCAAACTGATCTTGACTCACTTAACTTGGCAATTGTGATCGAATCAATGCAACAGTAGCCACGCTCAATGCAACATACCGAAACAAAACAAACCATGCAAGAGATTTTGTTGTAGGCAGAAAGCATCGGAGTAGGATTTTATTGCATTGACATGTACTACTCAGCCCGTACTCTACCGAGACCGGTGCGGTATAAACAATCAGAGCTACAGTCGGCCTATATGCAAATAGACAATTGCCATACACGGATCTGTGCAATTTACTTTGAACTGGACTGTGTTCACAGCATGAGCGGTTGTGAGTAGATGCGCTTGTTTTGAGATAAAAGCGAGACCAGCATGTAGCCACTTGAGCACATTTTGTTCATATTCTTTGCTACTTAGTGAGTTATTAGCTCAGTTATAGATCATTTGTAGTCAGCAATAGGGGAGTGATTGCTTCCTACAAGAGCAGAAAACGTGTACATTTCTCTTTGAAAAGAGTCAGGTAAAGAGTTATTTTTTGTGTTGTATTTTGAGACAGGCTTGAATAAGCTAAGTAGCCAATAGCCAGAGGGAAGCATAATTTGTCTGATTCTCTGTAATAATGGTATGGTAAAATGTATGCATTTTATTTTGTAAAGTGATTTATTGCATTAAACAACACAACAACATTTTCAGTCACCTCCTTGTCTGAAGGACGAGTGGATAAACAGGTTAATGTCAAGCCCTGCATGTTTTTTTCTCAAAGGTCTCATGGAATGTAGGCCCACATTGAACACCACACATTGGCTGCTACTTTAGACAGACTAGCTATTTCCATGTTAAAAGGTTATGTGATGCTTTTTCGCCATAGTTTTTTTATGGTAAGCCACTCTGGTAGGCCTCCATTATGATCAAATAGCCACAGTAGCCTACATGGCCACTGTTAAAACTGTAACTTAAAGCGGGTACAGCCTCAGTGTTCACAGTAAAACACTAACTTAAAGCGGGTACAGCCTCAGTGTTCACAGTAAAACACTAACTTAAAGCGGGTACGGCCTCAGTGTTCACAGTAAAACACTAACTTAAAGTGGGTACAGCCTCAGTGTTCACAGTAAACGCACGCTGGAAGTTGCACAGAATTTTCACAATGTTCAAGTTTGCACTCACCAGGCCTAAAATTTGCTCTGTGATAAAAAAATGAGAGGGAACATTGCCCATAACCCTAGTGTTGCAAGCGCCAGGCACTACCAACTGTGCTACATGGGAAATCTGTCAATATAATATTTCTTGTTAAATTTGAAGGTCCCAAGCTAAATGTCATTATCTGTGTATGGGCCAGCTAGTGACTTGGAATGCCTTGCTTATAGGTAAACAACAAAGGTCATGAGATCAACTGTATCACCCAAGGATGTTGAGCTGCCACAGCGGCATTAGACGAGAACTGCAGTGCCTTCGGAAAAGTATTCAGACCCCTTGACTTTTTCCACATTTTGTTACGTGACAGCCTTCTTCTAAAATCGATTAAAAAATAAAACATCCTCATCAATCTACACACAATACCCCATAATGACGAAGCAAAAACAGGTTTAGACATTTTAGCTAACAAAATTAAATATAAAAACAAAAATATCTTATTTACATAAGTATTCAGACCCTTTGCTATGAGAATCGAAATTGAGCTCAGGTGCATCCTGTTTCCACTAATCATCCTTGAGATGTTTCTACAACTTGATTGGAGTCCACCTGTGGTAAATTCAATTGACTGGACATGATTTAGAAAGGCACATACCTGTCTATATAAGGTCCCACAGTTGACAGTGCATGTCAGAGCAAAAACCAAGCCATAAGGTCGAAGGAATATTTCGTAGAGCTCAGAGACAGGATTGTGTCGAGGCACAGATCTGGGAAAGGGTACCAAAACATTTCTGCAGCATTGAAGGTCCCCAAGAACACAGTGGCCTGCATCATTCTTAAATGGAAGAAGTTTGGAACCACCAAGACTCTTCCTAGAGCTGGCTGCCTGACCAAACTGAGCAATCAGAGGAGAAGGTCCTTGGTCAGGCAGGTGACCGAGTACCCGATGGTCACTCTGACAGAGCTCTAGAGTTCTGTGGAGATGGAAAAACCTTCCAGAAGGACGACCATCTCTGTATCACTCCACCAATCATGCCTTTATGGTAGAGTGGCCAGGCGGAAGCCACTCCTCAGTAAAAGGAGCATGTCAGCCCACTTGGAATTTGCAAAAAGGCACCTAAATGACTCTCAAGCCATGAGAAACAAGATTCTCTGGTCAGATGAAACTAAGATTGAACTCTTTAGCCTGAATGCCAAGCATCACATCTGTAGGAAACCTGGCACCATCCCTACCGTGAGGCATGGTGGTGGCAGCATCATGCTGTGGGGATGTTTTTCAGCGGCAGGGACTGGGAGAATAGTAGGAGGGAGGCAAAGATGTACGGAGCAAAGTACAGGGAGATCCTTGATGAAAACCTGCTCCCGAGCGCTCAGGACCTCAGACTGGGGTGACGGTTCACCTTACAACAGGAAAACGACACTAAGCATACAGCCAAGACAAAGCAGGAGTGGGTTCAGGACAAGTCTCTGAATGTCCTTGAGTGGCCCAGCCAGAGTCCAGATTTGAACCCGATCGAACATCTCTGGAGAGACCTGAAAATAGCTGTGCTATCCTCTCAACCTGACGGAGCTTGAGTATCTCCAGAGAAGAATGGTAGAAACTCTCCAAATACAGGTGTGCCAAGCTTGTAGCATCATACCCAAGAAGACTCGAGGCTGTAATCGCTGCCAAAGGTGCTTCAACAAAGTACTGAGTAAAGGATCTAAATATTTATTTAAATGTGATATTTACGTTTTTTAAACATTTCTAAAACCTGTTTTTGCTTTGTCATTATGGGGTATTGTGTGTAGATTGATGAGGAAAGAAAACTATTTAATCAACTTTAGAATAAGGCTGTAACATAACAAAATGTGGAAAAAGTGAAGGGTTCTGAATACTTTCCAAATGCACCGTACATACCGATAGTCATACATCAGCTACATATAGCAACCATATTTCAGTATACAGTAACTGCCAGTTGACAGACCCATGCAATTACATCGCAATGAGCATAATTGAAAACCCCTGATTATTTATTACATTTTTTGGTACTTTTGGTCATGTCCCATTGCTGCAACCCCCGTACGGACTCGGGAGAGGCGGCTGTCGAGAGCCATGTGTCCTCCAAAACACGTTACCCTGCCAAGCCGCACTGCTTCTTGACACACTGCTCGCTTAACCAGGAAGCCAGCCGCACCAAAGTGTCGGTGGAAACACTGTACAGCTGGTGACCCAAGTCAGCTGGCATACGCCCGGCTCGCCATAAGGACTCGCTAGAGCGCGATGGCGAGCCGGGCGGCCTAACCCGGGCGACGCTGGGCCAATTGTGCACCGCCTCATGGATCTCACAGCCGGCTGCGACACATCCTGGAATCAAACCCGGGTCTGTAGTGACGCCTCTAGCATTGCGATGCAGTGCCTTTAACCGCTGCGCCACTTGGGAGGCAGACCCCTGATTAATTAAGCCCAAGCAACACACTCACCAACGATGGAGAGGATGACCACTACAAAGTCGAAGATGTTCCAGCCAATGGTGAAGAAGTAGCAGCGTAGCGCCACGATCTTGATGAGGCACTCGCAGGAGAAGATGATGATGAAGGCCAGGTTGATTTTGTTGAGGATGTATTCCATGCGGGCTGGCTGCTCGTCCGTCTCCACCATCATGGTAATCATGTTGAGCAGGATGAGGACCATGATGATGATGTCGAATGCCTGCTTGCCCACTAGGTCGAAGAAGAAGCCCTGCACTTGGTTCTGGGAGAAGAGAGGTAGTGAGTAATAGGTGTTATTTTGAAACGCAAGAGGCTTATGCACTAAGGTGAAGAAAATTGAAATAATAGGAAACTTTTTTAATGTTTGAACTTGTTATATATATATTTTTTAAATATGCTGCCCAATACTTCGAAAAAAAGTTAAATAAAACATTTAACATTTTTTTATTTCACCTTTATTTAACCAGGTAGGCTAGTTGAGAACAAGTTCTCATTTACAACTAATTTACAACTATCCCTATAAGATCCAGAAATACCAGTCATTGGAACACAAGAGGCTTCTGCACTATAGGGAAAGAAAATAAAAGGAATAGTTCCCTTATTTAGGGGTTTTAACTTATTTTCTACTTATCTGGCATGTTATCAAAAATAAGCTAAAAGTTCAAAAAAAGTGAACTATCCCTTTAATTAGATTAAAGAAAATAGGGTTCAATTAGCTCCAGCTCACCAATGGCCTTGGAATTGGTTTCTGAGGCTTTTTAGACCCTAGCTTCTTCATGGCATTGTAGTACTTTTTCTGTTCCTCTGTCATGAAGATGTCTTGCCCACCTAAGTAAAGAGACATCCCTTTTCTGTTATTTTCACTGTGAAAATAACCAATTTTTTTAAAAAGTTCATGGCATTTGTTGGCCATGATAGTTTTGATACTTATCTTTCGTTTCTGCTGGTTGAAGTTGTCGATGATGACGCCAATGAAGAGGTTAAGGGTGAAGAAGGAGCCAAAGATGATGAAAATGACGAAGTATAGGTACATGTACATGTTGACCTCTCTGATAGGCTGTTCGTCCACCTAGTGCAGCCAAAGAAAAACCATGTTAGGACAATACACTGTTCAGCTACATTTTATCAGTTGAAAACTGTGTTATTCTGGTAAATGTTATGGTGGTATTACATCAAGGCATGGTTATGACAACAAAAAATATTTTCAAATTTCAATTTCAAGTAATTTTTATGACAGTCTTATATAGGCCTTATGATGGAACATTCAAATGTTAAATCATGTTATACAAAACAAGTACATTGACGTTTAATACTTACAGCACGAGAATCCACTGCTGCATACATGATCTCCATCCAGCCTTTGAATGTAGCCTTGTAACAAAGGACATGAACTTCAATGAACATGTGCCACTATCAACTTCAATGAGCATGTACCACTATCAACTTCAATGAGCATGTGCCACTATCAACTTCAATGAGCATGTGCCACTATCAACTTCAATGAGCATGTGCCACTATCAACTTCAATGAGCATGTGCCACTATCAACTTCAATGAGCATGCACCACTATTATCACTATATAAACGCATACATAGGAGCATTATTTTAAAATGAAAACGATATATGCTTGTATTTCTATATGACAGAGTGTGGGTATCTATCCTTCCTATCATATGGTTTTGTCATCAACCATTAAACAGAAGAACCACCCTCAAAAAACAAAAACATACAGTCTCTACTAAAGAAATACTGGCCATGTGCCATGTTAGAGCTGAGATGTTATGAATAGCAGTGGAAAGGATTTATATGTGCTTCCTCCTGACCGCATGGAGTGTCTTTCTAGACGGAGGAAGAAGGAGAGTGAGCGGTGTGCCCTACTTCATCACACGTGAGTTCTTATCAGCGAGAAATCACGGCGGTGGGTCTTTTCACCTTGGTTACGGGTTATTATTGGCTTTTGTGAATGACTGAGGGCCAGACTGTTTCCAGATGCAAATTGGGAAGTTAGAATGAAGGGAAATCACAAGAAGGTGATGGAAAGGAGCTAAGTGAATTGTTGCTAGGCACCCACACCAACTAAGTTAAAGCGAAGAATGAAGTGCATGCACTTGCTTAGCACAACATTCTCTGTAATGGCCTCCATCGCTGCTAAAAGCACAACATTCTCTGTAATGGCCTCCATCGCTGCTAAAAGCACAACATTCTCTGTAATGGCCTCCATCGCTGCTAAAAGCACAACATTCTCTGTAATGGCCTCCATCGCTGCTAAAAGCACAACATTCTCTGTAATGGCCTCCATCGCTGCTAAAAGCACAACATTCTCTGTAATGGCCTCCATCGCTGCTAAAAGCACAACATTCTCTGTAATGGCTTCCATCGCTGCTAAAAGCACAACATTCTCTGTAATGGCCTCCATCGCTGCTAAAAGCACAACATTCTCTGTAATGGCCTCCATCGCTGCTAAAAGCACAACATTCTCTGTAATGGCCTCCATCGCTGCTAAAAGCACAACATTCTCTGTAATGGCCTCCATCGCTGCTAAAAGCACAACATTCTCTGTAATGGCCTCCATCGCTGCTAAAAACACAACATTCTCTGTAATGGCCTCCATCGCTGCTAAAAGCACAACATTCTCTGTAATGGCCTCCATCGCTGCTAAAAGCACAACATTCTCTGTAATGGCCTCCATCGCTGCTAAAAGCACAACATTCTCTGTAATGGCTTCCATCGCTGCTAAAAGCACAACATTCTCTGTAATGGCCTCCATCGCTGCTAAAAGCACAACATTCTCTGTAATGGCTTCCATCGCTGCTAAAAGCACAACATTCTCTGTAATGGCTTCCATCGCTGCTAAAAGCACAACATTCTCTGTAATGGCCTCCATCGCTGCTAAAAGCACAACATTCTCTGTAATGGCCTCCATCGCTGCTAAAAGCACAACATTCTCTGTAATGGCCTCCATCGCTGCTAAAAACACAACATTCTCTGTAATGGCCTCCATCGCTGCTAAAAGCACAACATTCTCTGTAATAGCCTCCATCGCTGCTAAAAGCACAACATTCTCTGTAATGGCCTCCATCGCTGCTAAAAGCACAACATTCTCTGTAATGGCCTCCATCGCTGCTAAAAGCACAACATTCTCTGTAATGGCTTCCATCGCTGCTAAAAGCACAACATTCTCTGTAATGGCTTCCATCGCTGCTAAAAATAAAAGCTTGCAACTTGTTGATCGATTCAGGGATCTCTGGACAGGCACGGTGGGCAGCGTAAAAAAGTATGAGGGAGGAAAGAATATCTCAAACTGTGAGAAAAACTAAAAGGAAATGGAAAAAAAAAGTCCAACTCACAACTTGTAAGAGGGCAAGGTAACCGGCGCCCACGTTGTCGAAGTTGACCTTGACTTTGGTCCAGTAAAACTGGGTGTCGTTCATGGCCAGGCAGTCGGTCTTGTTGTTGACCATGGACACATTGTGGATGTAGCCCGTCCGGTTGACGCAGCGTCCGTACTTGCCGGCGAACAGATTGACCCCCATGATGCTGAAGATGAGCCAGAAGATCAGGCACACCAGCAGTACGTTCATGATGGACGGGATGGCGCCGATCAGGGCGTTTACCACAACCTGTCGCCATGGAAACACACACGTCAAGCGTCCATCTGCCCCCTTCTGCTTTCACATGACACACTCCATACATGATGCCAGTAACTTAATCAGATAAACTCATACCAGTGTGCACATGCTTGTGGTTCACTTACTCTAAGTGCTTGCCCAACCCACACCCTCCCAAAACACAAAGTACCGTAAACTCCGGACTATAAGCCGCAACTTTTTTCCCAGGCTTTGAACCTCATGGCTTAAACAATGACCCAGCTAATATATGGATTTTTCCCGATTTCAAATTTTTTTTCAGCAAAAAAACATTCTGTGACGTGCTCAGTTTTTTGTAAACAAAAAGTTGTTTGACCTTAACCCGTTCGGCAATTTCATTGGTCTAGTGAAAGCTTCATGCCGCCACTGTTTAGATTAAATCGAGCGCTCTCAAACTTCCCATCATTCTGATTACGGTAGTCATTTTGTCACCCTCATCATGGCAAAGACACGGAGAAATGCATATGCTGCAGCTTTCAAGTTGAAGGCGATTGATCTGGCTGTTGGAAAAGGAAATAGAGCTCCTGCACTGGAACTTGGTCTTAATGAGTCGATGATAAGACGTTGGAAACAGCAGCGTGAGGAATTGACTCAGTGCAAAAAGACAACTAAAGCTTATTGCTAATTTTTAATTTTTTGTTACAAGCCGTGTTTCGTTAAAGCCTGTGTAAAGTTCATTTGTTTCAATGTACCGGTAGGCACCTGCGGTTTATAGACATGTGCGGCTTATTTATGTTCAAAATAATATAGTTTTTTTAATTCAGTGGGTGCGGCTTATATTCAGGTGCGCTTAATAGTCCGGAAATTACGGTATATATATCAAACTATTCAAACACACTTTGTAGAATAATCCCACCACCCTTAAAAATACCACATTTCCAAAATTCATGCAAACTAGTGAAACTGGCAAATGAGATTAAGAATGTTTGTCTGTCTCATATTCAATCACGAGCAGCAGCAACTTTTAAACTACCCTGGTAAGATATTTCCTGGTTGAGATGAACCTTAAAGTCCTAGACTAGAGGAACAAGAGCGTAGTGTGCAGAGCTAGGAGATCCTGAGTGTCACTGCTCTAATAGAACGAGTGGATATTGGGGTTTAGCCCTGCACAACCCTTAAGGTGTCAAAAAGAAATCTGCTGCTCACTCACTCACTCCTCTGTACACTGTAGCCGGGCTGCACTTCCACTTCGCGTTTCCCACTGAGGAGCAGACCCAAACGTTTTCAAGCAGCGGGACGCCTAATCCCATTTGCCAGATTTACAGTGGAGGAGAGCAGCGAGCTCGGCGGACATCAGCCCCCCCATTTCCGACAGCATGCAAATTTCATGGGCAGGAATTCAAATTCATTCCAGTGGATGTCAGGGGAAATTATATACATATTAAAGGGCTACAAGCTAGGCTGACAGCTGTTGACTTAAACTAACACTGTGCAACAGGAGGGAACAATAGCCCAAAATCTTAACTTCAGTGTGCATGAACTGTTCGAGGCTGTTTAAGGATGTGTTTGAGGGAATGAATAATGATTATGGAAATGTTACAGGCTAAACATTAATCGGAATATCTGAACACAGAAATGCATGTAAGAGAACGTGATAAGAAAAGCAACCGCTTAAACAAACAGTGGAATAGCAAGGAGATTTGTATTAATACTGCCAGAAGTGAGAAACAACTTGTAAAGTAATATCACAGACAAGTAAAGATGAAGTGAGAAACAACTTGTAAAGTAATATCACAGACAAGTAAAGATGAAGTGAAAAACAACTTGTAAAGTAATATCACAGACAAGTAAAGATGAAGTGAGAAACAACTTGTAAAGTAATATCACAGACAAGTAAAGATGAAGTGAAAAACAACTTGTAAAGTAATATCACAGACAAGTAAAGATGAAGTGAGAAACAACTTGTAAAGTAATATCACAGACAAGTAAAGATGAAGTGAGAAACAACTTGTAAAGTAATATCACAGACAAGTAAAGATGCGAGAAAGGATAGAAAGATTGGAATGAGATCATGGAAATGCTACATACTAAGTGTATGGAGTACGTACAGTTGAGGTCTGAAGTTTACATACACCTTAGCCAAATACATTTAAACTCAGTTTTTAAGAATTCCTGACATTTAATCCTAGTAAAAATTCCCTGTCTTAGGTCAGTTAGTATCACCACTTCATTTTAAGAATGTGAAATGCCAGAATAATAGTAGAGAAAATGAATTATTTCAGCTTTCATTTTTATCATCACATTCCCAGTGGGTCAGAAGTTTACATACACTCAATTAGTATTTGGTAGCATTGCCTTTAAATTGGTTAACTTGGGTCAAAGATATCGGGTAGTCTTCCACAAGCTTCCCACAATAAGTTGGGTGAATTTTGGCCCATTCTTCCTGACAGAGCTGGTGTAACTGAGTCAGGTTTGTAGGCTTCCTTGCTCGCACACGCTTTTCAGTTCTGCCCACAAATATCTATAGGATTGAGGTCAGGGCTTTGTGATGGCCACTCCAATACCTTGACTTTGTTGTCCTTAAGCCATTTTGCCACAACTATGGAAGTATGCTTGGGATCATTGTCCATTTGGAAGACCCATTTGCGACCAAGCTTTAACTACCTGACTGATGTGTTGAGATGTTGCTTCAATATATCCACATAATTCTCCTCCCTCATGATGCTATCTATTTTGTGAAGTGCACCAGTCCCTCCTGCAGCAAAGCACCCCCACAACATGATGCTGCCACCCCTGTGCTTCACGGTTGGTATGGTGCCAGGTTTGCAAGCCTCCCTCTTTTTCCTCCAAACATAACGATAGTCATTATGGCCAAACATTTTTGTTTCATCAGACCAGAGGACATTTCTCCAAAAAGTACGATCTTTGTCCCCATGTGCAGTTTCAAACTGTAGTCTGGCTTTTTTTATGCCGGTTTTGGAGCAGTGGTTTCTTCCTTGCTGAGCGGCCTGTCAGGTTATGTTGATATAGGACTCGTTTTACTGGGGATATAGATACTTTTCTACCTGTTTCCTCCAGCATCTTCACAGGTCCTTTGCTGTTCTGGGATTGATTTGCACTTTTCGTACCAAAGTACATTCATCTCTAGGAGATAGAACACGTCTCCTTCCTGAGCGGTATGACGGCTGTGTCGTCCCATGGTGTTTATACTTGCGTACTATTGTTTGTACAGATGAACATGCGTTTGAAAATTGCTCCCAAGGATGAACCAGACTCGGGGAGGTCTACAATTTGTTTTCTGAGGTCTTGGCTGATTTCTTTTGATTTTCCCATGATGTCAAGCAAAGAGGCACTGAGTTTGAAGGTAGGCCTTGAAATACATCCACAGGTACACCTCCAATTGACTCAAATGATGTCAATTATCCTATCAGAAGCTTCTAAAGCCATGACATCATTTTCTGGAATTTTCCAAGCTGTTTAATGGCACAGTCAACATAGTGTATGTAAACTTCTGACCCACTGGAATTGTAATACAGTGAATTATAAGTGAAATAATCTGTCTGTAAACAATTGTTGGAAAAATTACTTGTGTCATGCACAAAGTAGATGTTCTAACTGACTTGCCAAAACTACAGTTTGTTAAAAATAAATTTGTGGAGTGGTTGAAAAATTTATTTTAATGACTCCAACCTAAGTGTACGTAAACTTCCGACTTCAACTGTACATGGAGTATGTGCATGCATGACACTGCTATATTTATCAGCTTTTCTGGTAACACTTTACAATTATTTGTCCATATTCCTGTGTAATAATGCTGTAACAACATTGATTTAGTGAGAACTGGGCTTTGTTAATGGAAACCCCTTGATAATGACGGGCAATAATGACTGTATAAAATAAATAATTCAAACACTCAGCTATATTGTATGCTCCAAAAAATTGGTAAATTAGTAATACTTTTTTTTCTCTCAGAAAAAGTAGGGGTCAAAATGATTGACACCCCTAAAGATGCTTAATAAAAACATAGTCAAAAGTTTAGTATTTGGTCCCATAATCCTAGCACTTAATGACTACATAAAGCTTGTGACATGTTGGATGCATTTGCAGTTCATTTTGGTTGTGTTTCAGATTGTTTTGTGCCCAAGACAGCTAGCCTCCTCTGTTATTGATAATGGTGAGAGGTTAGTATGTCTTGAGAGGTTAGCACATCTTTGACCCTCTGTAACTTTCACACTCATCATTATTCATGATTATCCTTAATCATGGTAGCATCGTCATTAATGTAGAAGTGTATATAAACATATTTTATTCTTATCTATATAAAAGTGACTCCAAAATGACACAAAACAACAGCCCTTGTTCAACCTCAGGAGGCTGAAGAAATGCGTCTTGTCACCTAAAACCCTCACAAACTTTTACAGATGCATTATTGAGAGCATCCTGTCGGGCTGCATCACCGCCAGGTACGGAAACTGCACCGCCCACAACCACAAGGCTCTCCAGAGGGTGGTGCGGTCTGCACAACGCATACCCGGGGGCAAACTACCTGCCCTCCAGGAGACCTACAGCACCCGATGTCACAGAAAGGCCAAAAAGATCAACAACCACTCGAGCCACTGCCTGTTCACCCGGCTGCCATCCAGTAGGCGAGATCAGTAGAGGTGCATCAAAGCTGGAACCGAGAGACTGAAAAACAGCTTCTATCTCAAGGCCATCAGACTGTTAAACAGCCATCACTAACACAGAGAGGCTGCTGCCTACATACAGACTTGAAATCATTGGACACTTTAATAAATGGATCACTAGTCACTTTAATAATGCCACTTTAATAATGTCTACATATCTTGCATTACTCATCTCATATGTATATACCAGTGGAGGCTCCTCAGAGGACAAAGGGGAGGACCATCCTCTTCAGTGAATTTCATACAAATGGTTAAACATTGAGTTATCCTTTTTAGATAAAACTATACTAAATATATTCACGTCACCAAATAATTGATTAAAACACACTGTTTTGCAATGAACATCTGCAGTAACCTCAACAGCACTCTGTAGGGTAGCACCATGGTGTAGCCGGAGGACAGCCTCCTCCTCTTCTAACATTGACTTCAAAACAAAACCTAGTAGGTTCTTGGTTCTCACCCCCTTCCATAGGCTTACACATTAATTATGACAACTTCCTGAGGATGACCTCCAACCTATCAGAGCTCTTGCAGCATGAACTGACATGTCGTCCACCCAATCAGAATATCAGAGAATTAATCTAGTACTGAAAGCATAAGCTACAGCTAGCTAGCACTGCAGTGCATAGCTAGAAGAAGCAAGAGAGAGAGAGAGATTGTCATTTATTTCTTTCAGTTTCATTTACTTAGCTAGCAAGTGCAGCTGGCTAGTTTAGTTACTCAAACACCTGGCTCAAAGAAAGGGGCGCTATTTTATCTAGCTGGCAATGACTATCCAACACAACACTGGAACTCTTCCAAGTCAAGGTAAACTCTTGGTTTTATGAATTTATTGCCGTCGGGGCCCGCCGGTGTAACTGCTAACTGACTAACGGTGACTAACCTCATTCCGTACAAATTAGCGCAACCGCGACATTCAAATGAGGCTGCAATGAAAACTAATGGGCCTGTAGTGACTGGGTTGACATCAAAATCTTGGGTGTGAACTACGTTTCTATTCAAGCATTGATTGACATGGTAATGGCTCAATAGTATTGGAGAAAAGTTGAAAGAAACTGACCCCTCTGACGCTGTACGTTAAATTGTGACATGTCATGACGTAACGTACAGCACGTTTAAAGCAACTAACTATGTGTCTTACAGCATCTCTCCACCAGGTGTAGCACTTCTCTCACCGTTTAAAAACAAGAAAGGGACAGGGGGATACCTAGTCATTTTTTGCGTCATCACTACAAGCCATCGTGACTCTTAAAAGCCGCTGTTCACTTCTGAAGATAACTTTAGCGCCGCCTTAAAAACTTGTTTCAAATTTGACACAACTCTTCAAATAGGTATGTAATGACATATTTACATTTTAGAGGTTTTAAGGTGATAAGTTGGACAGATCGAGTGAAAAACGCAGTTTCCCCACACAACATATCTCTCCTTTTTACTATCACACAATAGGTTTCACTTCCCCACCCACCATTTTTAAAAAGACCTGACGGAGCTCATTGCCTTCTTGAATCATGCAGAGATGGGCATCATGAAGGTATCGTCATTGATTTTTTTTGGAAAGGAGAGAAATTGTGCTTTACAATGGTATTGATATTACGGTATTATGTGGTATTACGTTTTTTGGGCGCTAAAATAAGGTCAATTGTACGGACCAGCACGATGTACAAAAGTGAGTTAGTTAACGTTATACATTGCAATGTTACTGCATGATTGTAACAGGTTTACTAATGCATTAGTTCTATTAGCTATGTTGACTAGGACGATACTTTAGCTAATATGGGGACAACGATGTAGGCTGTGTGTACCGGTTATGACATGGTATGGAAAGTTTTTTTCGGCTGGTCAAATACAGCTTATGTGTTGTGCATTGAAGTCCACAAGTGAAGAGAAGAGAATGAATATAAAGTGGCTGTTATGAGAGTGAACTCTGTTTATGCGGGATCAGGGGTGTATTCATTCCGACGATTCTGTTGAAAAAAACGTTTTTTAAACGTATGCAAAAGGAACAAATCAGGGATCAACATACCTGAATTTGTCCAATAGAAACTCTTGTTTGAAACTGTTGGACTAATGATTACACCCTAGATCAGCTAGATGCAGTCAAGAGTGTGCAAGGCGGTATTGAATGTCACTGTGTGTCACCTCAAATTTGTTTCTCGATCTGTGTGTACCTATGTTGTAAACTTTCATTCATAGGCTAGGTTGTAGCAACCTCATGATGGGTATAGGGACAATTTGAGAATCATATAGTAGCTTAAACCTATTGCTGTTACATTGAACTGGGTGAATGGAATATGAATGAGAGTCATCCAATATGCTGTAAGAGAGATAAGGCCATGCACATGAAAAAAAATGGTCCTCCCTCATCTTAAACGGCACTGACCGCCACTGGTATATAATGTATTTTATACCATCTATTGAATCTTGCCTATGCCGCTCTGTCATTGCCCATCCATATATCTATATGTATATATTCTTATTATAAACGCGAATCCGACCATCACCCCTGGTGAGACAAAACCGCGACTTGTCAGTGAAGAGCACCTTTTGCCAGTCGTGTCTGATCCAGCGACGGTGGGTTTGTGCCCATAGGTGACGTTGTTGCCGGTGATGTCTGGTGAGGACCTGCCTTACAACAGGCCTACAAGTCCTCAGTCCAGCCTCTCTCAGCCTATTGCGGACAATTTGAGCACTGATGGAGGGATTGTGCGTTCCTGGTAACTCGGGCAGTTGTTGCCATCCTGTGCCTGTCCCGCAAGTGTGATGTTCGGATGTATCGATCCTGTGCAGGTGTTGTGACACGTGGTCTGCCACTGCGAGGACAATCAGCTGTCCGTTCTGTTTCCCTGTAGTGCTGTCTTAGGCGTCTCACAGTACAGACATTGCAATTTATTGCCCTGGCCACATCTGCAGTCCTCATGCCTCCTTGCAGCATGCCTAAGGAACGTTCACGCAGATGAGCAGGGACCCTGGACATCTTTCTTTTGGTGTTTTTCAGAGTCAGTAGAAAGGCCTCTTTAGTGTCTGAAGTTTTCATAACTGTGAGTCACAAACTTCATGTAGTCATTGCGTGGTAAGAATATGAGACCAAATACTCAACTTTTGACAACTTTATTTATAAGAATCTTTATTTTGAACCCTACCTTTTGAGATTTTTTATATATATTTTTTTATTAAACAAAATCACTTTCTCTGAGCATTTGAATTAGTATAAAATAATTTCCCTATTTTTTGGAGCATACAATATAGCTCAGTATTTTAAGTATTTATTTTTTACAGTCATTATTTCTCAAGGGTGTCAATAATTTCGGACCCCACCGTATCTGTATTTACTTGGAAATTATGTGATAACAATAGGCAATTTTCTGTTCTAACTTAAATATGGTGTAAACATTTGGTATATGTTACCTGTTTTGATGATTCCTAAATGGTGATGTAGGGCCTAATTATGATTTCACTATGAAAGTTTGAGGTAAAAAAGACCACAAAATAAAGCTTAATATGAAATAAAGCTTATCCAAATTGATCGAATTGATAATCTGGATAATGAGGTAGTCATGTCATGCTAAGGGGAGAGTTGAGGGTAATTATGAAAACATAATCAGCTCTTCATGCTAATATTGCCACTTTGTGCTAATATTACCACTTTTGGCTCCAAGGGAAAGATTGGCTAGGGATTAGTGGCATTAGCTGGATAATTAAGAGATGAGCAATTCATGGATTTGATGGCATTATAACACCATAAGAGGAGATATGAGTATTCTGAATAGAAACTGTGAAAATGCTGGTAAGGAAAAGAAAGGGTGGCAACAGAGGTAGAGTGTGACAGATGAGATGGTTCGAAGATATCAGGAGTGAGGGAGTTAGAAAAGAGAGTGGAGAGACGACTCTTACCCGCATGCCTTCAAATCGGGACAGTGCTCTTAGCGGCCTCAGAGCTCTGAGGGTTCTAAGTGATTTGATGGCAGCGAAGTCCGAGTAGCCAAGCGTGTTCGCCACTAGGCTCACCAAAGACACCTAGGAGGATGAAGAAAGCGCAAGAACCCACATGGTTAGGGGGGCTGCCACAACCTGTTCAAAGAAATGTCAACACAGTACCTGAAAAGGAACACTGGACCACTCTGGCGAGTCCCTCCTGTTAGCAACTATGTTAAGGGTTCATAAGTCAACCCAGAGTGGGAGCATCGAGGTCGTCCTTTTGATATTCAAGGGGATATAATGTTAAAATTTGGTTATTTCATAGCAGAACATAGAATGGTCACAAAACTTCTGCTTTAATCTGTGTAAGAGAGAGAGGAAGAGAGGTCAATCAAAAGTCAACCTCAAAGCCAACCAGAGACTACAGCTCTAGGTGTCTACTGTGTACGGTCAGTGGTGGTGTTTAGCGGTCAAATCGGGCCTCACCCTTATGCCGGCAAACCGGGCCACCACAATGCTCGCAGGGTCCTGAGGACTCGTGGGTGCCAATTTGCTCTACATTGACGGCACTGGTCAACAGGCCAATCACTGATATCTTGCCAACAGTGAATCAAATTACTTACTTACTTTTAAATATGTAGTACAGACTGATCCAATGCATACAGGTTTTACACAAGCAAACTTGCATGTAGTAAAGTGGGTGGTTTTGAATTCCCTTTTGCCCCTCACAAATTAATATTCAACTGCCCTCCAGGCACTGTCTGAGACTCATACCACAATCAGATAAATGACTGAAATTATTCTCCAAGGTTCACAGACATCTGTGCTTCGTCATGTTGCTTAAATGAATCACTGACTCAAGAGCAGGGGCTTTTTGTGCTCTTATGCCTTGGGGTGTAAGGAAATTAATACATCCTGACACTTTTGTTGAACACGATCAGCACAGCACACAGAGATGGATAGAGGGAGTAAACCCACTGGTGATCTTCTTGCCAAAAGGGTTTGGTACTTCAGCACTTGGAGACCTTTTGGCATTACACATGCTGTTTCGGTATGAATTATAACACTTCGTTGAGGGGGTTTAAAAAAGATTCAGCAAGCACACGTACACATTGTGATTTCCCCTCCACATCTATATCAGTAATTTAGAATACTGAATCACTCAGGAGAGAACTGCACATCACCACCAATGGTTTGAATCCACCGCCACATTTCCATTACTTCGGTGTACAATAGGAAGGCATGACCATTTTGAATGCCATGTTTGGTTATCTTTTCAATTCACTTCGTCTCACAATTTACAGGAACAAAAGGCAATGATAGCCCTGAAGAAACACAGACAATATGGCAGATTACATAGAACAACATCTGCTGCACATCCTAAACAAAGATGCATAAAGGTATCATATATCATTAGAAATATTCCCAACAAGCTGTGTAAGGGGAATATGTATTGACTTGGCAGTTTCATGGCAATGGTAAAACATGAAGCCATGCCGGAGAAATTTCCCTGGGAAAATAATGCTGTTTACATCTATCTAGTCAGCTCTGGCCTCTTTGTCTTTCTCTCTCTCTCTCTTTCTCTCCTCCTCCCTCTCCCACTCCACCATTCTTTCTTTCTCTTCCTTCCCCCTGCCATCTCTCCCTCCCTTTGTGCGGTGTGTCTGTGTGCAGAGAGCAAACACTAATTGCTCAAGGCTCTCTCTGCCTAAAGACTCTCTGCCACACACCAATATGTCCAAACTACTGACGTGAACTCAGCTCTCATGTTTCTCCCCGGGGATAAAGTGGTAACAAATAAGTGACGTATGAACCCAGGGGATTGTGGGGTTGCTAGACTCGCTACAGGGCTGCACTGATTGGACAAAGCGTTTTTGAGAACAGCAGTAGGTCGGTGAACATTCCCGAAATGTGCCTAATCCTGCCCAGGCAGTATCTACCAGTATACTGTACATTATGAGCAGGTTTCCCACATACAGATTAAGATTCCCTGACAATATTCTCCATTCAGCATCCTTATTAATTCGGGATTAGGTTTTTCTGAATCCGGCCCTATGACTGTCTGGCATGACAGCCAAACCATTCAGAAAGTGACATGGCTCAATAATGTTCAATGTTTTGGAAAACTATTATTGACAGAGTAAGACAAGACAAATCAGGATTCCACATTGTCCAAGTCACAGAGCTTTCAGAATGCATGCGACAAACAGATCGATTCATCACGTCTGACCAGATTATAAAACACAATCAAGTGAAGTGGGCCGTCGTTTTAGTAAATGACCTCATCGTCTCATCATCATGTCTGAGGGTTTGGAAATAAACGTTGCACTTACATCCACAATCAGGAAATCCAGCCAGCACCAGTAGTTAGTGAAGTACTTCTTGAATCCGTATGCAATCCACTTGAGGAGCATCTCCAGAATAAAAATGTAGGTGAAGATCTTGTCGGCGTACTCCAGCACCACTTTGACCACTTTTCTCTGTTCGATGTAGATGTCCTCAAAGGCCTTCAGAAAGACACATGGGAGACGAGTCATGATTAGGGCTTTTTAAATCGTCAATAGGCAATTAGTCTCATGCTGTAATACTATGGAACGTCCCTAGTCTCGTAATCACTCGGCAATCAATCTTACCATAGCAATATTAATGCAGTATCTTAATGACATACATACTGACTGTGTGTATCAGTGTCTTATTCTAATCACTAGAAACTGGCAGTATGTATTGTTATGATGTGGGGGAAGGTTAGTGTTTGGACAAACACACTACCAGGATACACTTCCACACTCCATCCCCAGGTGGCAGCAACAGCTGGTTTAGATGCTGAGCCAAGCCTTTATTTGCACAGAGGTGCTGCCAATTAAGGTGATTGTCAGTCAGTGTCCCAGCTGGCATGGCTGTGAGGCTGCTGGCTTTGTTAGGTGGCAATTGAGTCTTTAGTTTAGGCATGCCTCCTTGTAGTTTTCTTTTTGTATGTTTACTGACGTCACCATCTGAACAAATAATAATCTGCTTGGACTGGCCGACAATGGGAGTCAAGACTGAGCTGGCTCTGGACCTGAGGTAAGGTGACTGTCTTCTGGGTACAAGCACTGAACACCTGGTTGCATATGCTTATGTCTCATATTTATGAAACATATCTAATCAAGTTACAGACCATGTAGCTAGGCCTAAGACCCCTAGACATAACGAGTGCAGCAAACCCAGTAGGCTAGTTTCTGGTTTCGTAACAGTATGTACCCATGAGGGAAGTCTACACGCTATTTTTACATGAAACCCTTTCAGTGATTTATTTCACAACCGGAAAAATTATGTTTATACAGTATGCTACAGTGTATAATAATTGATTGAGGCCTTTTGCATCACAATTATTACTCAGATAATAAAGTTAGACGAGAACAACAAAGGGTCTTTACAGATGATAACATTTCTAGAATGAGGAACATTGAGTTGTAAAATGTCCAGTAATGTATAATGTACCGTACGCACATAGCTGCTGGGTACAAAAATAAACTCAGGAAATAATAGATACTCACACACTGATGAATGCTCCCGTTGTTTAACGTTTCAACCCAAATGTCCTGGTCAGGCTTAACCCACATAAAAACATGTCCTGGTCAGGCTTAACCCACATTAAAAAAAATCCTGGTCAGGCTTAACCCACATTAAAAAAAATCCTGGTCAGGCTTAACCCACATAAAAAATGTCCTGGTCAGTCTTAACCCACATAAAAAAATGTCCTCGTCAGTCTTAACCCACATAAAAAAATGTCCTGGTCAGGCTTAATCCACATAAAAAAATGTCCTGGTCAGGCTTACCCACATAAAGAAATGTCCTGGTCAGGCTTAACCCACATAAAAAAATGTCCTGGTCAGGCTTAACCCACATTAAAAAAAAATCCTCGTCAGGCTTAACCCACATAAAAAAATGTCCTGGTCAGGCTTAACCCACATAAAAAAATGTCCTGGTCAGGCTTAACCCACATAAAAACATGTCCTCATCAGGCTTAACCCACATAAAGAAATGTGATGATATTTATAGATTCAACATAATAAGCAGGCGATACAGGCTGTGTCATTAACTATACCTTCGTCATATACACACACATTGCACAGTAAATCAACAGGAATATTCATCACTGTGCCGGTATCTATTCTTTATCATAATGGTTAACATGCCACATACATGGAATATCCCTCTGCATGCTTTTCTGTAAAAGAAGGAAAGTGCTATCAGAGGAAAATAAACAAAATGGAGTGCTTTTGCTGATCAACAACTCTCTAGCTAGACGCATCGTCGCCATCGGAAACTATTTGCTCTACACTCATGAGGTATGCCGCCATGCACCCTAAATTAATGCCACACAGGCTTGGCCTGCATACCCAGCACCGAGCAATGCCCAGGAGAATGCCCACACTGACAGGGAAAGGCCCAGGAGAAACAACAATCTGCTTGTACAGAGATAGAGGAGTAGGAGGGTGGATGGGAAACGGGTTAGGGGTCGGGGCGGGGTGAGGTGGAGGGAGAGGGAGGGGGGGAAGGGCAGGCACTGGTAGCACAGCTGAGGTTTGGGCACGCTCCGACCAATCCACTGCTAATTAGGAGGAGAGCGGAGAAGGATTGACTAATCATTGATCTGACTCCTCTCAGCTGCATATCTGTTCATGCACTACATCACTGTGGAGGAGGAAATTGAGGACGATGAGGAGTGAGAGGGCCCAGGCAGATGCAATGAAAAGACACACCTCAACCAATCCTTCCTTGTTTCTGTGTGCCCAATTTATTGCAATAGACACTTTGTTTTCAATGTTTTTATACTATATATATACCACAATTTGTCTTATCTCAATTTCGCCTGCTTGACATTCTCAGATAGCTCTACTATGTTGGGCACTTCATGCCTGCCAACCTTGGTGTTAGATTGTAATAGCAGGTGAAAGAGTCATTAACCTTGTTTGTGAGCTGCATCCTGGAACAAATGGTCTTAGAGTTAGTCCTTGGAGGCTTGTAGGGTGCTGTCTAGGAAATACTGTACAAGGGCTCATGGAAATAACGCCCATCATAGTGTTAGTGTTATTACAACCTAAGGCCAAGGTTAGCACATCACACAAGCTGATCAAGAGTCGGCCATCCATGTTAGCATCCTCCCGACATCAAATATGGGATTTTGAGCAGTCTATTGGCTAACCTTCTATTTGATGAGATTATCTTATTATTATCTTATTAAATAGCCTGGATCTTAGAGTAAATCAATAACTGTGGAGACAAAGAGCAATAAAAAAAGAGATGAGGTAACAAACAACTTGTATGATCAGAGAGATTATTCCTAAACATCACACACAGCCTGAAGCCTCTACTTACAGCATATTACACTCTTAGATGAAAAAAGTTTTATTTGGCAGTCCCCATTGGCGAACCCTTTGAAGGACCCTTTTGGTTCCAGGTAGAACCCTTTTGGTTCCAGGTAGAACCATTTTGGGTTCCATATAGAACCCTTTCTACAGAGGGTTCTACATGGAACTAAAATTGGTTCTACCTGGAACCAAAAGGGTTCTCCTATGGGGACAGCCGAAGAACCCCTTTGGAACTGTCCTTGTTGGATATCTGTGTGTCATCCTCTGTTTCCCCTCCAGTCTCACCCCACACTGTGTGGCCTGGCATATTGACCATTCAGCAGGCAGGGCCGACCACCCCCCACGACCCCCGCCACCCCTACCCAGCATGCATGCTGCTTACCAGAGCGCCGCTGCTCAGCAGGATCATAAAGATGATGAAGGACTCGAACCAGCTGTGCTCCACTATCTGAAAGCAGGTCTTCCTCAACCGCCACCATGCCTGGCCCAGGCCCACCGTGGTTTGGATGTCACAGGACTGGAAGTGGCGCACGCATACTGGGGGAGAGAGAGAGAAAAAGAAAGAGAGAGATAGAGGGATAAAGAGAGACAGAAAAAGAGAATGACTATTACATTGTAAGTATGCAAATGGCTACTCTATTGACTCATCAATGTTTTAAAGAGAGAGAGAGAATGGAAGTATTTGACAAGTGTACTGACATGTCAATGTCTCTTTTTTCCAATATGTATCCAAGGCCAACATTTTACCCATTAATTTAATGATTCAATTAGTCTTTCTGCGAACTCATCTTAATACACATGAAGCAGGAAGTATTGACAGGGGGTAGTGAACTTACAGAGATCATAGCCCATGCTAGCTAGCTAGCACACCTTAGCACACTGTAGCCTAGTGGTTAGAGCGTTGGACTAGTAACCAAAAGGTTGCAAGATTGAATCCCTGAGACGACAAAGTAAAGATCTGTCGTTCTGCCCCTGAACAAGGCAGTTAACCCACTGTTCCTAGGCTGTCATTGAAAATAAGAATTTGTTCTTAACTGACTTGCCTAATTAAATGTAAAAAATACTTTATACTAGCTCTCCAGCCTAGCCAGGAGGATAAGGACCCAGTGTCTGTGCTAATCTCGCTGCTTCACTAGATAAGAGACTATGGTTTTGGAGCAACATATTCCCTGGTATCAATTACTCTTTAAAAGCTTTCCAGGCAGAACAATGGCTGAGGCTGGCTGCTATGAAATCGCATTTGAGCCGTCAACCCATAATGGCCGCAGAGTCGACCCAGTTCCTCCATAACCGTCATCTGAGCCCCCCATCCAAATGAACTTATTGCCTGTAAACTTAATAATGATGGGATTATGGTAACGGACCACTTGCAACTCAATTTCTAACGATGATCTCAGGCTCTTTCTTGGAAACCGCGGATGTTTTAGCGCCCTGGTACTGACATCTGCCAAGCAATTAATGGCCATCAACAAGAAATCAAGAGGTTTTATTGACTGTGACTTTGACAAGGCATTTACAGTTATCATCCGGTCGATATACGGTTAGACTTCAGAGTAGAGGCATTTCCTAAGGGATGTTTTTTTTGTTTTGTTCTTTGAGAGTACAAATAATGCAAATTTCCTGTGTTGAAATGCTACTACCTCTTCTCAGAGTGTAAAACGCTATGAAGGGCCCACATAACCTTGCGCATGTTTGAGTACATGTCAGCTTGAGGGAGCTGGACAGAAACATAACGCAGGGTCAAGACAGGCCTTCTTCTTACAGTTTGTCTGTTTAGTTCAGTTACTGTAACGTCTAGTGATGGGGGGAAATCGATACAGTTACTTATTTTGGAAGATATTATATAGTTTTTTATTTATTTTGCTAGGCAGCATTAGCTAGCACTAGTCAGGTTTACCTGCGCCAAAATGCTGGTATTTTTCATCCTATAGCTTGTGCTCCTTCTTTTTAAATAGTGAGCCAACATGTTTTCAGCACTTTTATTTCCATGATTTATCAAATACATTTTCTCATGCTCTCTCTTGTCTCGCTGCAGCAGTGAGCAATATTGCAGTATCTGATTGCAATACATAAAGAATCATTTTAATTGTAAGAATTTTGAGAATCGCAATACTTAATCGTATCGGCACCTAAGTATTGTGATATTGTATTGTGAGCCCCCTGGAAATTCCCAGCCCTAGTAATGTCCCTCTAGTGATTTAGTCCCTCGAGCTATCGTTAGAAAAGTCCAGAGAGTTGTGGTTTGTTAGGTTGGCGGCCATTTTGTATGAAAAACCATTAGTCATGGCACGGAGACATGGAGACAAAACCAATGTGACATGAGCTTGCCCCAAGTGCATGCCTCAAATGTAAACAATGGTCCTCATGTATATAAAGTGCCTGCCCCCAGCCAAACTACACTGCTAGCGCTACCTCCTCTAGCTGGGAAACGACCCTGCTGAACCTGAACCTAAACTACTCCATGTTTCTTTCAACAGGGAGGCAACAGCCATGTAGCCTAGGTGTCAGTCTTTTTTTGCTTTGACCAACTTTTGTTGAAAACACATGGTTAAATCCAGTAACAACAGTAACAACAATTATCACCATTTGACTTTTATCTGCTGTACTATTCCTGTCTGTTGAAAATCCCCACGCTAGGCTAGAGACAGAGGAATTGATAGGCAGCTGTAATGTCCCAGTACATAGCTCCGGGATTGATCTGTTTTCATTTATTTTATGGCGGAACACCACTATTTTGTCTTTCTTACGCAACCCAGAAATATGTGAAATATGGCCATGTAACACCTCTTCATCTACTCTCCAGTGAGAGTACTTCTGCTTCATCCCATTCATCCAGCACAGGAACATGTAGTGTTCTTAGTGTTGAAGGTGTAGATACACAATCAAAACTTACTACATGCTTGTGTTGGGCTTAACTATACTATATTTAAGCAATAAGGCCTGAGGAGGTGTGGTATATGGCCAATATACCACAAATCCCGGAGGTTCCTTATTGCTATTATAAACTGGTTACCAATGTAATTACAGCAGTACAAATAAATGTTAGGTCATACCCGTGGTATACGGGTGGTCTGATATACCACGGCTTTCAGCCAATTAGCATTCAGGCCTGGAACCACCCGGTTTATGCCCTTTTGGGATTTCCAGGGTGCACATGCTTCTGTGTTGGCACCACACCTAACAAACAGGCAGTGGCTAAGTCTACCGTGAGTATCATACGATTGATAATAAATCACAGTGTCACTAAGAGCCTGCGGTACTGGTGGGATCAGAGTCCCAGTCACGTCCAAGGAACACAAATGGGTTTCCATGGTGAGGTACTCAAACCATTAGGTTTGCATTTAGGATATTATGACGTAACCTTAATAGAGTCCTCTGATTAGAACTATCCACCACCCACACCCTTGAGTTTTCTAGCATTCTGAGGTAGTACTCTGAAAGGAATAGAGGGTTTCAGCCTCTACTGTAGTCCACGTTATTAAAGTAGTGATGGTGCTCTGGTTGTTTTGGATGCTTAGACTTCCTGTGTAATTGAAGGGACACGTACACATAGTAATATGATACCTCATACACAAGTCACACTCTATTCAATGAATACCTATCAGTGTCAGCATTCAGGAAACACCTCTTGTTCATTGAACCCAGAAACAGTTAAAATTCAAGTACTTCCCCACCACAACCACAGTGTACATGTAATCAAAGAGCGTGATCCCCTAACAATTACCAGACCTTTAGTAATGATGTTACTGCTATAACATAAACATGTCGAAAGCTTTTTAGAACAACCTCCAACGATGCTGACCGTTTCAATGTACACTCAGCCAATGCTGACTGTTTCAGTGTACACTCAGAGAATTACCACGATTGTCTCAGAGGCATCACGTGATTGGTCCGGCGTGCTAGGTTACCTCAGACGGTCTGAGGGGGTTGATTAGTTGGGACCAAATTGAATTCAGGGAGTCAGTCATCATCAAATTAACCAGAGTCCATTTTGTGCCTGACACGCCTTTTCAAATCTCTGCTGACACAGGACATTCAATTTAATGCGCCATTACCCTTTGAAATGTCACTTAATTGTTTAATGTTTTATATCAAATGGCCTCCACTTGAAGCGAAAGCCAACTGTTTTGGATAGTCCCAAATAAATGTTTAGATTCGGGATCGCAGAGAGAGTGAATCAAACCCTATACTAACATAAACTGTTAAAAATATACAAATGTTTTGGTTGGACTGCAAAGTTATCCCCATCATCATGACATACTAATATACACATTTGAAGTATGATGGAAACACATTCACTGACGTGTTTGACATGTTTCTGTTCAGTTTCCATTTCCACATACAGTATACGGATGAACCTCAGGTCTAAATCTTATTCTTTCCCAAACAGTAGAAAATAATGCTGCTGATAATATTACATTAAATAATATTCCTTAAATGTGCTTACCTGTCTTTTACATGTCTTTTACTTGTGTACCATTAGCAGTATACTGTATCATTAGTGCATGTATACAGTATATTAAGCTGTATGACTGTTTATGCTTATACCTCTTAGCGCCAGAGCTTGAAAAAGAGATTAGTATCTCTGCTACTGTACATAATGGCATGATGTACTTTAGCATGAATTACTACAGTACCCATAATGCTCTCTACCGATTTTATTTTAGCAAAGATGTTCTGACGAAAACATAATGGTGTCCTCTCTCCCTATTGACACATGGTGTCATAAGTGGATTATGAAACCACGCCCCCTTACCAATAGAATCTCAAGGGCGACTCACCTGATTAAATAAAGGACGGATAAGCTTACCTTCAGGGAAGCAGTTGTCAGGATCCATGGTCTCTTCGGCCATCTCCGAATACTCATCCTCTTCCTCCCCTGGCTTCCTCAGATCCACTGTGCTGCCCTCTGAAAGGCTGATGTCATCCTTTACCTGAGGAAAACAACCAATCAGAGCCATGTTAGATTAAAATATATTATATATTACCATTGATATATTGGTAATATAGTAGAAGGTGATCTGGTAGGTATGGAGAGAGAATCGTTCCGTCTTTTTCTCCATCTATGAAAACCATTCAGAAGGAAATCATGAATAACTACTACTGTCATGATGACGATTGTCTCTGGACATATTTGATTTTCACATTCTGGTGCCTATAAAGTCTGGGTAGGTATAATATGACATCTAACCTGTCATTACCTTTGTGGCTTTTATCGTATTGTATTTTCCAGCACATCTTAATCTGCAGCATTTGTTTCAATCTGATCTGGTACATTTCAAGTCAACCAATCAGAGATCTGGAGTGAGATTTATAGCATCAGCCTTTAATAGACAGAAGAGGTGTAGTAGGATGGATATTTTGAGGCAAAACCCAGAGACCGCATTGTTGGAAATGGACTGGTAAGGAAGCATTTCACTGTTGTTTATGAAGCATGTGACAAATAACAATTGATTTGACTCTAGATTGGGATTCATTTGGATATTTGTTTCCTCACACATACACTATATAAAGCTAGAGGTTGCCATGTTCACCTGTTACAGTAAACACCGAGGCAATACAAGACCAATCTACTGGAAGACACACTTCCAGTCACCCTAACAGAGTTACTTGTTTGCCATCTATTTGCCATTGTGTGCTTATTACGCAATCCTCCTGGAGCTCTGTGTGTGTGTGTGTGTGTGTGTGTGTGTGTGTGTGTGTGTGTGTGTGTGTGTGTGTGTGTGTGTGTGTGTGTGTGTGTGTGTGTGTGTGTGTGTGTGCGTTTGAGTGCATATCAGAGAGGGAATGTTGATGGAGATGATGAGTGAAGCCTAACGCCTCGATCACACCGACAGCGTCATTGCGCAAAATGGAACACAGCATCATCTGGATATGTGTGCAACAAAAGTTCAACATTCACCTTCTGCTACCGTTTCTGTCAAGCCGTTTACACATAAGATTTGATGCATATGTTCGATAAATCCAATGTACGCACAACACAGAACGCACTAAGGAGCAACAGAAAGAGCAAGAAAGGGGGGGAAGAGGGAGAGAGAGAGACAGAGAAGAGAGAGAGGGGGGCGAGGGATTGAGAGAGAGAGAGGAACTTTAAGACAAAGCAGATCTCTCTTGACAAGTGGCCGCTGTGCTTTACTCTCTTAGAGACTAACTGTTGAAACGCGTCCTGGCTGACGACATCTCTGTACTGAGGAGAAGGAATCATCCGTAATCAACCTTCACAAACCACATCTGACCGGATCCAAAGGCACAGGATGAGAGGAGCGGGAAAAATAATTCAGCACAAAACCCCTTCTTTACTTCAAAGGCTGGTGTTTTGCCAAGCTGTAACATCTCAATTTACTGTACGAGGCCAACAACAAAGATGTGAGCCCCTGACACTGATCTTTTCCTGAATGTAGAGACCATTTTACCTCCATAAGGATAATGATGATGGATTGTATTTACATATACATAATGCCGGATTGCACTTCTTTTCAATATGTCTCAGTGCAATACATTGTTGTAAGGGTAACTCACATGATAAAACAGTCCCAAATGTAGGGAAAATTATGAATAGTTGGACAATAAAAAAAAAAAGATACCTGTACACTCTTGAACACACACGTAAACTTTTCCAACAGGTTTTCAGTCTTCAACCGTGTGTGATTTATATACAGGATCTATTTATTTTCTATAAAACCGCTGGGTCTAATCCTGAATGCTGATTGGTTAAAACCGCATTCCAGCCAGTGTCCATTCTATTCTATACACCTGGAAAAATAATTGTTCTACTTTTGAACTAACTATTTGACCCGGGACTCTGTGGACTGCTCGCGGTGTATCGTAATGTCTGAGGTAAGGTGACAACACCAGAGTCAATAAGACAGTCATGCATAAACACAGAGTAAAGTCTGGGTAGAGGAAGTTCCAGGGTGACGAATGTCAGCCTTCGGCATAATAGAACCCTCAACGCTCTCCATCTTTAAATCATTCTTTAATTCATATCCTTCATGGCCATGTGTCATTTAAAAGGATGGTGCACCCCAAAACTGAAGTATGACCGATGTTTTTATATTTGTAAAGTGGGCTAAAGTGGAGCACAATCCATACCTTAATTCATCTATTCTTTGGAATACTTTTTCATTTTGGAATTCCCTATGCATTCCCTCAACCCTCAAGGATACTAGCCTTGGAGAGCACCGCTGAGAGAGAGGGATGACTTAACAGTTCAGTAGATGTTCTCAACTGTCCAATACAGCCATACAGCCATTCTGTACAGACAATAAAACGAGGCGGCCCTTCAACAAACAATCTTTACTCCAATTTCGCTATCACATTCTCTGGGCATTAGAGGATCAGTATTATATTACCGCTGCCAATAACCCACGAATGCCCGACAATAACTACAACATCAATCTAAAACCAATACTGTACAGTCATTGTCCTGCTCAACTTTATGAAGCTTTCTTTTCTTTTTCCACCTAAATAAACAGATAAACCTTTTGTCATCTCATCTCTTGAGTTTTACTGGTCATGCCATACCTATGTCAGACTTGCAACAACATATCATCAGATGGACAGTACCTGTCATGTGGGCATCCCATGAGCCTTTGGGTTTTACGGAATAGTCAGGCTCAGCTAAGGGGGGCTCTACTGTGACAAGGTCAGCTATGTCTGGTAAAAGCACTGATGATGGACTCACAAACCCCCACGGCCCTGATACACATACCAGGGGCATTGCCCCCCCCCATATGACAGACCTATAAATAGCCCCTTTGGAGAGAGAATGGGTAACTAACAAGAGTTAGACACGAGCGTGCACAACCCACACACACACACACACACACACATCCTAACTCTTTGAAACAGGACTCCCCTGAATGCATGTATAACCATGTGTTGTTGTCAGAAGCCACCTGCGGGTAGTCTCTTTGCCTCGTTAAGGGTCAGGGGTCATGTACACATGGTGTAGTGTCAGGCATTAAGGGTGGCCATGAGGTATTTAAGGGGTCCCAAAGAGCGACACAATAAGATAGAAGAGAAACTGCCAAAGTAAATGCCCTGCTTGAGTGACACTCTTCTTGACCTGGCTAGCCAAAATTGGAGAGGTATGTTTTATAGAACGCAGCAGGGAGAAATCTGTAAAGTGGCTATAGTTGGCAGTGTAATATATGGATGAATAAGGAGGTATCTGTAAATGTCAATATGAATGACAACTGTTTCTATCATCACTACCCATAACAAAAGGGTGCAGCAAAAACCTTCCTCCTGGGGGAGATTCCCTAAAAACACACAGCTTCGATACAGCTACGGCTTTTATGTTGCAGGTTAGGAGAATTAGGTTAAGGTTCGGAAAATGGTTAGGTGTTGGTGAAAATGATTTCCTAACCTGCTACGAAAAGTCACTTGCATCGAAGTGGCGTATTTTATGGAGGCTCCCCCTGGGGAGCTATCCCCCCAAACCCTAATCTACCCCACCTGATGCTAATGCTTACAAGGACCTTGACTGGCTGATAAGCTGAATCAGGTGTGTTACAACAGGGTTGGAGCAAAAGCCTGCATACCCATTTCTCCAAGAGGAGGCTTGGCCCCAACCCTTATTTAGACATTAAGAGCCACTGACATGCTAGGAGAAATTCTCTGCCAAAACAATTTCAAGCATGTTTTCAGTCAATGAATTATACCAGAAAAAAGGTCTCATCTCATCATGTATCCCATTTCCTCATCAGTCCCCTCTGGGATATGAAGCGGCCCCGGTTGTTGCCGTGGTTGCGTTTGGACACAGCTGTGCGGCGTTACACCACTGTTGGTCCCTGGAGGACCCGAGCCATCAGAGCCGACGCTCATACCTCACACTTCTGCTCTTCTCCAAGACTGACAACGACACTTTGCTGCCGGAGACGTTCATACCCCTTATATGTACCATTACGCCACTTAGAATAGATGGCCAATACATACAGTAGCTTCATTCCATGCTATTACTTTGGTCATCAAAAAGTTTTAAATGACTCAACTGTGAATTGCTAATAATGTGCAAATTGCATAATTTACTGGCACTGAAAGGAACATGATTGAAAGTTTCATCTAGTTAAACCCAAATAAATCACATGTTCTATCTGTAGTACGCTGAGGTATTTACCCTTGGGGTTAGCAGAAGTAAAAGTTAAGCACACTGGCAGGAAGTGTAGCACTGTAACGTGAGCATGGTCTCTCTATGTTTAACAGGATTAGCCTTGCACAATAACCTTGTTAGTGGGATAATCAACATAGGCTTCCCGCTAAAATATTATCAAGTCATTAGTGACAGAGTTGAATTTACAAGCTATGCTTATAATATACAATGGCTCAATGGTGTGAGGAATGGTCAGTAACAGCTCCAGCCTCTACAAACACACACACACACACACACACACACACACACACACACACACACACACACACACACACACACACACACACACACATACACATACACATACACATACACACACACGCACGCATCACACACCCCACATGCCATACACACACCCTCCGAGGTGTAAAAAGTGGTCCGGGCCTTGGCCCCTATAGTGATGAATCAGACAGACAGGCTGTTGACTGAGGAAGAGGTAAGTTCGGGGTCAGAGGTTAAAACATGACATCTACATTTTCCCAGTCTTTCAGCCGGCAGTGACATACCAGCTCATATGGGAGGTTTGTCTGCATGTGTGTCAGCACAGCTTTTCTCTCACCCACCCCCCACCCCCCCCCAGCCACGCTTTGACGTTAAGGAGTTGTGAAAGGGACGAGCCGGGTCTGCCTCCGCTGCACACTCTCCACAGCAAAAACTAAAGCAGAGACACTTTGTTTCCTGCTGCTAACCTTTAAGAAACTCTTCATTTCCAATGTTTTGGATGTTTCTATTTTTTTTACAATAGAAAACACACACATACATACGACAACATACAGAGATATCCACAACATCACCCCTGCCCTGTTTTTAATGTTTCTAATTCACTTTTAAGTGCTAACTAATGTTTCAGGGCAACATTCTCTCTCGCTGCCCTTTTCCTGACAAGGGATAGCGACATGCACGCATCCGAGGCCACAGTTACATGAATAGATGCAGATGGTTGATTTTTATGCCATGTTTTCCCTTGTGGGCCAAATCCCTGTATGCATGGGAAACTGGCTAGGGAAATGGAGGGAACGGCACACCACCGTGATAATCTAAACATTGAGCCACAGGAAACGTATGTGGAAACCTGATACAGCCTCCATGGGAGATATGTACAGAACAGGTTGTTGAGAGAGGACAGGTGTAGAGAAAGATAAAACGGAGTGAGTGGGTGGACGGGCAGGTGTACCGAGATGGAGTGAGTGAAGAGATAAAAGAGAGAAAAAGAGAACAAGGGAAGGTGAGAAGACAGGTGCGTAGTGTGATTAAAGCAGGTGGGCAAGACGTAACCGCTCTCTTAAAACTGATTGGAGCACAGGTGTGCAAAGAGACAAACCAGTCAGCTCTGTTTAGAGTGAGTGAGAGAGAGAAAGAAAGAGAACACAGATGCTTATTGTCTCTCACTCTGTCTCCCTCAACAACCTGTTCTACATGTTGGTAATTCTGTATCATGTTCCCATAAACATTCATTGCTCTACATACTACAACCTTGTAGTATACACCGGTGGTATGCCGAGCCCTCTCTCTCCCTCTCTCCTTGCCTCAACTGTTTTAGCAAGTTAAATTACAGTTTTACATTTATTCAAGGAGCCTGGCTGATTTCACATGCCTCCTTATCAACATAAATTCATCTTTGAAAGTGGCCATAACCCCCAGACAACAAAGTAACGGCACACGATCTAGCTTCCTATAGTGGATGCAGACACAGAGACAGTAATGTTAAAGACAAATACAGGCAAACAAATGCACTTTGCCCTTAAGGATCTAATTCCATATTCCTGATTAGGCGGAAATATAGAGGGCCATTGTTACCAAATGGAAGAAGGACCAAATTGCCAAAACAGTAGTATAAATCTTTAGAAAGGGGTAAAATTGGACAGGGTATCCATTTTGGGAAGAGTCAGCTTGGGGCCAAATTGCTCTGGAGGAAACGAGAAAACAAAACAAGGCATGAAAATAGCCTTTGTGCGTGGGCTTGGAGCGGCTCACTTGGAGAGAGAGAGAGAGGGAGAGGGATGGAGCAAGAGAAAGGGAGGAGGGAGAGAGGGAGAGGGATGGAGCAAGAGAAAGGGAGGAGGGAGAGAGGGAGAGGGATGGAGCAAGAGAAAGGGAGGAGGGAGAGCATGAGAGATAGAGGGAGCGAGAAAGAGAGAAGGCTCTCTCTCCAGTTATTAGCCTAGCTAAGCAACCTCTCAGGCCAGAGAGCGAGAGAGAGAGCGAGTGAGAGAGAGAGCGCTACAATAATTCATTAATCTATCTGATCCTCAATTAGTAGACACAATAAACAGCACAGCTCTACCATTTCCTGAGCGAGTCAATGTAAGAGACAAGCATACATGATAATACCTGTACAACAGGGATGTGCAAATGGTGGCCAGTGGGCAACAGGCCCTCAGATTGTTTAAAAGATTGTTTCAACTTACTGTTGCAAGTTAGAATAATAGAATACGCAAGATGCATTTTCAAAATGTGGTTTTGCATCAGCAGTTTTTATCTTGTTATGTCACTGATAGTCACTCAATTAGCCATGTCAGCTAAAAACAAAATTGATTGGTAAGTTAGTAATCATGGTCAAATTACTGTTGGGGGGGCCCATCATTTTTTTTAGTCAGTCTCAATCAGATATCATATTAAAAACTACAAACATTTGTAGAAATGTGTAGAATTACATGAAATGAATTATACAATTGCAAAATATTGTCTCCGCCCCATAGCAAAATGTGTAGAATTGCAGCAAACTAGCTTTAATACTGCAATATTTTCTCTATGTGCAATGGTAAAATGAGTAAAAATACGTCAAAATGTCTTTCCGCTGTCAAGAAGGGGGCTGCTAAAATGTTTTGCTCGCAATGTGGGGGTGGGGGGGGGGGGGGCTATGCACATTTGGGTACGCAGACCTGTGAGCAACTGCAGATTTTGTGTGGCCCCCACCCCATCAAAGTTGCCCATCCATGCTGTAGAGTGAAACAGGACAAACTCTGTCACGATTCCATACCTACCAGTAAGTAGTCTGCAATCTGGAGTCAATTACTAATTAAAGATGCAGTCCGGGATCTTAAGCACTTACAAATTCAGAACATATGGTACCAATTAGAATTAGTAACATATCATACGAATTGCACTTTTTCTTTGCAGTACGTAACATATCATACAAAATGGATGACGTACAACACAATTGTGCACAATTTTTGGGGACCCATTTTGGCTCGTGAGCAATACTTTCAAAACTACTGGCTGAAATTATACAAAAGCTCTGGAGTATCACTTAAAAGTAGAAAAGATTAGCTTAACTAACCAGGTATCCATCACACCTTTTTATGCGCGTAAATTACATGTTGGATAAAAAATGTAACGACAGGCCTGATTGAAACAGCAAATTCTGTTAGTAAACTTTGCAAATGTCAACAAAACAAAATCCGCTAGACAAGGTGGGATCTTTTTGTGTCTGTAAAATTAATTATGCAAGAAATGGCGATGGAAGCGTTTAATTCGCAAATATTGATATGATAACCATCAAAGTAAACTTGGAGTCATGTTGTGTGGTGCTCCCACTACGACTGGGGAGGACATGCAGTTTATTAGGCTACTGATCAAATCAGTTATGATGAACTTCACAGGGTGGTGAATGTGCAAAGTGATGAGCTTGATGCTCCTTTCCAATAAATTGCACTACACAGCTGATTCAAATAATCAAATCTTGATGATGAGTTGGTTATCTGAATCAGCTGTGTAGACCTGGGGGGGAGGCGGCACATTTGCTATAAAACACAACTTTTTGGGGTGACAAAACCATCAGTAGAGTTGAAAACACATGGAAACATATTTAACTTGTATTTTTTATTCAGTACAAGGGAATTTAACCGCAAAAGTTACCACGTCATCACGCACAGCCTTTTATCCGCAGCAAGTCAATTGTTTAAAAATATTTGCATTAAAATCTTTCGCCAATTGGATGGAAACCTAGTTTATGAGATAATAATATCTGAATGGCTTGTATCACAAAGATGCTGCCGATATTGTTATAGACTTTCCAGTATCGGTACAAAATACTACCACCAACCCATCCTACCTGTTTGCTCTCCTCCTCTTCCTCCTCCTCCTCCTCCTCCTCCTCCGAGATCTCGCTCTCATCCTCATCATCATCATCATCCTCCTCAGGGAACTCCACGTCTGACTCGCCAGGAGCGATGGGCACGCTGATGGTCAGATTGGGGTTTGTCATGTAGCTGTCATCGACCTCCGGGACCATTATCTTCTCTCCGTGGCGCCCGATCACCCCGATCCCTCCCCCCAGCGTCACCACTGTCCCATTGCCCACCTCGCCAAGTGGAACACCGTGGCTCAGCCTCTTGAGCTTCAGCATGGCCTTTGTTTCTTTGCTCTTCTGCCGTCGCCTCTTGAAGTTGCCGTTGAAGAAGTCGCAGATCTACAATGAAGTAATGAACTACGTTTACAAGATGTGATGAACTTGTATTTTTGTATGTACTTATTTTTTTCCGTTGATTCATTTGTTTGTTTGGTTGTTATTGGTTGTTTTGCCCCGTAGTACATTTTGTGTCATATCTTACCTAGAATCTATGCAATCATAATTATTAAATAAAAACATGAAAAAAGTGTCCGACCTGGCTTCGGAGCCAGCCCATGCCACTTTTGATGCGACCAAGAGCGATCTGCAGGTTGTTCATCTCGCCGTCGTCGTCGGGTGCCGAGAGGTTGTCCGAGCTGAATGAGCTGAGCAGCAAGGCTAGGAAGAGGTTGAGTACCTGGGAGGAGTAGAGAGGGAGATGAGTTTGAATAAAGTCAATGATGAATATGTGCCAAACTGGAGTCCTTAAGATGTTATTACTTTCACGTTGATTGAAAAGTTAGTCACAAACAACATCTTACAGTTAACCATACAGCTGGATAAAAATACTAGATAAAGCTAGCCTGCAGGTTTGGTTCCTGAGTCAGTGTGGACGGAGAGGGCCCAGATGTGTAAAACTAGAAATGTAAACAGCAGGAGTGATTTGAGCCCGGTATAAATGTCTGGAACCGGAGATCTCCTTGTCCATGTTAAACAAGAGAACCTACTCCTCTGGGTTGTAGGGCTGTGTGGTTTTAGTGTGTGTATGTGTGTGTGAGTGTCCATGCATCCGTGCTTGTGTGTGAGCCTGCATGCATTTGCGGATGCGTGTGTGTGTGCATGTGTGTGCGCTTGTTTGATTAAAGTGTGCGCGGCAACCATGGTCCCTTAGACACAGGGCCACTTTTCCTCAGTTTAGTAAATGTCAACTGTGCATGCAGTTTCATGATGGAATTTCATTACCATCGTGTAATGATTACAAACACCATTTTGTAGTCAAATTTAGATTTTTCTCCATATCCTAACATGAGCTTCACTAATGAAATCCTTTCTGTGATTTGATAGAGCCTATCAAAGTAACATTACAATTTTTCCCCGGGGGCCGCATTCGGTCTTCAAAGAGGTCTGGAGGACCGCACTGAAAGTTAGTTAAAGTTCCTCTATGTCTTATGTTTGACACCCCTGTCCTAGACCTAAAATGCATTGTTTATGTTTACCTGAGACGGTTCTCTCTCTGTTTCTCCAAAGGCTCATAGCTGTTGTAGCAACACATCGATCAAATCAATCAAAATCAATTAATTGTCATGTCATTCATCTGTTTCTTGATAAACATCAATTTATTATATCTCTGCAGCCAGCATCAATCAAAGTTGACAATGTTCATTGGTTCTGAAATGATGAAATTTGGTAAAGTGGAAACCAAAATTGCATGTGAGTGTCTCGCGTGTCCCCAAATTACCAAAGGAAGCGAACTATCATAGTGCGTGCATTGTGCATGTATTCATTCATATGTGTATGTGTGTGTGTGTTTGAGGATGGGAGTTGGAGGCGACATAGCCCTGGACCCCCTGTGCCTGCCCCTTCCCACCCCCTGTGCTCCATGCCCATCTCGCCACGCCTGGTGCCCACTGTGACAGGTGTAATTGGATGTCTGGTTTTTCTATTTTCTGCCCTGCTACATTTGTCCTTTAAAACACACCGTCCATGACATCCTGCCATCTCAGAGAGTGATACAGCAAAACACCATGTTGTCCACTGAATCACCACCTCATCTTGCTTCCAACAATTCAATTATTTCAGGTCAAGAAGAGGTGTCCGGGAATGTAGGCTGATTCTGGGACGGGGCTTTTTAGGTTTGCAGGATGTGGTCGACCATAGAAATGATGGATATTCAGATCTACACCCAACACTCCCCCATTGAGAATTCACAGGAGACACATCATAGCAGCTCCTCCATAAACACCTCATATCTCATCCCATATATCCCAAGGAACCCACTGTGCTGCGCTGGGCAGATGAGCGCGTGTCAAATCGCCACACTCGCCTCGCGTGCTGATATGTTATGGTTGTCACCAGGGCATCCCTGACACACCTAGCCAGCATAGAATCAGCCATAAGCTGCTTTATCATGATTAATGTATATATGGTGTAGTCTGTTGCTTTACCGTGACTATACATATATATGGCATAGTCGGCTGCTTTACTATGATTATAAATATATAGGACATAGTCGGCTGCTTTACTATGATTATAAATATATAGGACATAGTCGGCTGCTTTACTATGATTATAAATATATATGGCGTAGTCGGCTGCTTTACTATGATTATAAATATATAGGACATAGTCGGCTGCTTTACTATGATTATAAATATATAGGACATAGTCGGCTGCTTTACTATGATTATAAATATATAGGACATAGTCGGCTGCTTTACTATGATTATAAATATATAGGACATAGTCGGCTGCTTTACTATGATTATAAATATATAGGACATAATCGGCTGCTTTACTATGATTATAAATATATAGGACATAATCGGCTGCTTTACTATGATTATAAATATATATGGCGTAGTCGGCTGCTTTACTATGATTATAAATATATAGGACATAATCGGCTGCTTTACTATGATTATAAATATATAGGACATAGTCGGCTGCTTTACTATGATTATAAATATATAGGACATAATCGGCTGCTTTACTATGATTATAAATATATAGGACATAATCGGCTGCTTTACTATGATTATAAATATATAGGACATAGTCGGCTGCTTTACTATGATTATAAATATATAGGACATAGTCGGCTGCTTTACTATGATTATAAATATATAGGACATAATCGGCTCAACCCTCCTCTTCCAACCTCCATCCACCCCTTTTTTTATTTAATGATTCATTTGCATTGTATGGCTACTGTAGCCTATAGGGGAAAAGAACGACTGTACATCCAACTTGATTAGCAGATATAATGTAAAGGGGAATTCTCAATTCCCAATGGGATTAATAGGAACTCACAAACACCTTGGGATGCTCTTCATTTGGTGATGTCAGTCAGTCAGCCAGTCATTCAGCCAGTCAGTCAAACACACAGATTTGTGCATTGGCACACACAAAGACACAGGGCGGGTTTAGGGTCATGAAATATTGTGTGGATGCAGGGCAGGTAGGTGGCGGGCAGGTTGCATAAAGAGAAAACAATATCTTAAAAAAAATATATCAGAAATATATCATTATTGTGCAATTTATATTTATAGGTTACATTGAGGTTTGTCTTTGATTATTTCATCTGGCATTAGTGCGTAAGCCTCAGCGTTAGGGCCTAACTGTACGGGCGCCAAATAGCCTACATACCAATCGCCAAATGCTTATGGGAGCTGGCAGAAAAAGTGAATGTCAGTCCATGGAGGCAAAAATTACAAAGTCTGAGTTTAATTCAATAAGAGAAAAGCTGTGGAGAGTTGAAAATAAATAGAAGGCAGGGCCAGAAAAGTAATGTTTTGGAGAGATTAGTGGCAATGCCTATTTGTGATTATGGTGAGGCGCTACAGTTGTCAAGTCGGAAGATTACATACACCTTAGCCAAATACATTTAAACTCAATTTTTCACAATTACTGACATTTAATCCTACTAAAAATTCCCTGTCTTAGGTCAGTTAGAATCACCACTTTATTTTAAGAATCTGAAATGTCAGAATAATAGTAGAGAGAATGTTTATTTCAGATTTTATTCCTTTCATCACTTTCCCAGTGGGTCAGAAGTTTACATACACTCAATTAGTATTTGGTAGCATTGCCTTTAAATTGTTTAACTTGGTTCAAATGTTTTGGGTAGCCTTCCAATAGCTTCCCACAATAAGTTGGGTGAATTTTGGCCCATTCCTCCTGACAGAGCTGGTGTAACTGAGTCAGGTTTGTAGGCCTCCCTGCTCGCACACGCTTTTTCAGTTCTGCCCACACATTTTCTATAGGATTGAGGTCAGGGCTTTGTGATGGCCACTCCAATACCTTGACTTTGTTGTCCTTAAGCCATTTTGCCACAACTTTGGAAGTATGCTTTGGGTCATTATCCTTTTGCAAGACCTATTTGCGACCAAGCTTTAACTTCCTGACTGATGTCTTGAGATGTTGCTTCAATATATCCACATAAGTTTCCTTCCACATGATGCCATCTATTTTGTGAAGTGCACCAGTCCCTCCTGCAGCAAAGCACCCCCACAACATGATGCTGCCACCCCCGTGCTTCACGGTTGGGATGGTGTTCTTCGGCTTGCAAGCCTCCCCCTTTTTACTCCAAACTTGTGGAGGTCTACAATTGTTTTTCTCATGATGTCAAGCAAAGAGGCGCTGAGTTTGAAGGTAGGCCTTGAAATACATCCACAGGTACACCTCCAATTGACTCATATTATGTCAATTAGCCTATCAGAAGCTTTTAAAGCCATGACATCATTTTCTGGAATTTTCCAAGCTGTTTAAAGGCACAGTCAATTTAGCGTATGTAAACTTCTGACCCACTGGAATTATGATACAGTGAATTATAAGTGAAACAATTGTTGGAAAATTACTTGTGTCATGCACAAAGTAGATGTCCTAACCGACTTGCCAAAACTATAGTTTGTTAACAAGAAATTTGTGGAGTGGTTGAGAAACGAGTTTTAATGACTCCAACCTAAGTGTATGTAAACTTCCAACTTCAACTGTATACAAATTAGACAGTCACAAGACGAGGACTTCAAAGGCCTATGGCACATCAAGGGACTCTAGAATACTGTTCAGATGGGTTGAATGGAAACTAAAATCTGGATACTGACTGTAGGTCTATAATCTCTGACAGAGCCTTAATATGAACTCCTACAGAATTAAGCATTTCTTGCAGTAAAGTATTTTCTTTGCTCCATGAAAGAAGTAAAGATGACAGAAAACTTTACCGATGTTAACTAGATTACTTGTCCAGTTGTAAGCAAAATAGAAAGCTGTGAAAACGGCCCAACATGTTTCTCGCAAGATTTAAATTTGGCTTGGACGCATATTTTATGTGGTTGAAATACTAAAAGTTTTATGATGCTGATAAAGATACAATCTGTAGAGATGCTATCTGAATGCATTCACATTTTCTAAAGATGCTGAAAGAAAGAAATCGTATTTCTCCTGTTCCTGATAATTTTGTATGCCTACATTTGATGTATCATTTTACTGCAAGAAATGCTTAATTCTGCAGGAGTTAATATTAAGCCTATGTTGGAGGTTATAGACCTACAGTCAGTGTCCAGATTTTAGTTTCCATTCAACCCATCTGAATAGTTTTCTAGAGGGCCTTGACATGTGAACTCACAGCCTGGTCTCAGAGACTAGAGGTAACACAGTAAATGTAAATTCGGTACTCAAATGAGCATGATATGTTACGTTTGGTATGGTTACATAAGACAGAAGGTTACTTAAGGCAAATATGAAAGGAGGTTGGTTGGTCGCGGTGGATGTGTAGGCTTATAACGCAAACGTCTAGCAACTCAAATGTTGCGTGTTCGAATCTCATCACAGACAATTTTAGCTAATTAGCTACTTTGCAACTACTTAGCATTTTAGCTAACCCGTCCCCTAACTCTAACCCTATCCTTAATCCTTTTAGATAACCCTAACCCTTAGCCTAGCTAACGTTAGTGTTAACCACCTGGCTAACGTTAGCAACAACAAATTGGAATTCGTAACATATCATACATTTTTCAAATTCATAACATTGTTCGTTTTGCAAATTCAAAAAAAAATTGTCAGAATTGCAATTTGTAACATATCATACAAAATGGATGCTAGACATCTACAAATTAAAACATACCATACGAAACCTAACATATCATACTAAGTGCAGTGTCTCAGATTTACGTACAGAATAATATGAAATGCTGTGAGACCAGGTTGCTTTTCTAAACTCAGGACAATGACAGGACAATGCCAACACATCACATGCATTTGTGTGCCATTAAACGCACCCACTGATGGTTTATGTACATCACCTCATTGCATAATAATAATAGAGGGAACAAAATAAACTGTGCTGGGTTGGCGTCCCCCCTTGGGTTGTGCCGTGGCGGAGATTTTTGTGGGCTATACTCGGCCTTGTTTCAGGATGGTAGGTTGGTGGTTGAAGATATCCCTCTAGTGGTGTGGGGGCTGTGGGTGGGGCAAAGTGGGTGGGGTTACATCCTGCCTGTTTGGCCCTGTCCGGGGGTATCATCGGATGGGTCCACAGTGTCTCCTGACCCCTCCTGTCTCAGCCTCCAGTATTTATGCTGCAGTAGTTTATGTGTCGGGGGACTAGGGTCAGTCTGTTATATCTGGATTATTTCTCCTGTCTTATCCGGTGTCCTGTGTGAATTTAAGTATGCTCTCTCTAGTTCTCTCTTTCTCTCTTTCTCTCTCTCGGAGGACCTGAGCCCTAGGACCATGCCTCAGGACTACCTGGCATGATGACTCCTTGCTGTCCCCAGTCCACCTGGCCATGCTGCTGCTCCAGTTTCAACTGTTCTGCCTGCGGCTATGGAACCCTGACCTGTTCACCGGACGTGCTACCTGTCCCAGACCTGCTGTTTTCAACTCTCTAGAGACAGCAGAAGCGGTAGAGATACTCTCAATGATCGGCTATGAAAAGCCAACTGACATTTACTCTTGAGGTGCTGACTTGTTGCACCCTCGACAACTACTGTGATTATTATTATTTGACCATGCTGGTCATTTATGAACATTTGAACATCTTGGCCATGTTCTGTTATAATCTCCACCCGGCACAGCCAGAAGAGGACTGGCCACCCCTCATAGCCTGGTTCCTCTCTAGGTTTCTTCCTAGGTTTTGGCTTTTCTAGGGAATTTTTCCTAGCCACCGTGCTTCTACACCTGCATTGCTTGCTGTTTGGGTTTTTAGGCTGGGTTTCTGTACAGCACTTTGCGATATCAGCTGATGTAAGAAGGGCTATATAAATACATTTGATTTGATTTGCTCCTGGGTCAATTAACAAAATCGGTTAGGTTTTGAGTTAGGAGTTAGGGTTAGGTAAGTTATGGTTTTAGGGTTGGGTGTTTAGGGCTAAGGTTTAGGGTTAAGTTGAGGGTTATGGTTAGGTTAAGGGTTAAGGTTAGGGTCAGGGTTAGATTTAGGGTTAGGTGTTAGGGAAACAGGATTTTAGATGGGAATGAATTATTTGTTCCCCACAAGGATAGCAATACAAAACGGCTGAGAGTGTGTGTGTGCGTCTATAAATTGATTATAGTGTGTGATCAGCGGTAACGATCTGGGATGGGTGTCAGTCACCATCCACATGACCCCTTCCTGTTCCCACTATCCTGGGATCTGATTGGCTGTCGCACATGAAAAACGAGTTTTAATGACTAAAACCTAAGTGTATGTAAACTTCCGACTTCAACTGTATACAAATTAGACAGTCACAAGACGGGGACTTCAAAGGCCTTTGGCACATCAAGGGACTCTAGAATACTGTTCAGATGGGTTGAATGGAAACTAAAATCTGGATACTGACTGTAGGTCTATAATCTCTGACAGAGCCTTAATATGAACTCCTACAGAATTAAGCATTTCTTGCAGTAAAGTATTTTCTTTGCTCCATGAAAGAAGTAGAGATGACAGAGAAAACTTTACCGATGTTAACTAGATTACTTGTCCAGTTGTTTCCACTATCCTGGGATCTGATTGGCTGTTGTACATGTTCAACCAGTAACGAATCAATTAGTCATGGCATGAGCTGACAGTGCTGGGTGGACGACTTCATTCATAAATGTATAGATTTTATATATCAATTGTCTTTTTTTACAGTCAACCATGCTCTATACCTACTGTACAGGAATATCAACATATATAAAATATAATAATTCATATATAATATAATTAATATATAATATATCCTCAATCTTTGTTAGTGACTTAATTTATCTTGGAATTTGAACCCCTGGTTCAACCCCGGGATTGATCTTAACACAAAGGAACAGCTGTCCAATAGGGGGACACGGACCCTCCCACCCACATCCTGCCATAGGATGAAAAAATGAATAAAACATTTGCTAAATGTCAACGTTTCAAGTCAATTTGGTGGATCTATCCGAGGCAGAGAAGATGTTTTGACGTGAGGGGTATGTGTCTGCCAGGGAAGAGCAGCAGGGTTTTGATGATAAACGCTGAAGTGGAAGGGGAGGGGAGGGTGCAGTAATTCAGGGCAACAGTGAATGACAGAGAAATATGTGTGTGTGTGTGTGTGTGTGTGTGTCTGTTGTTGAACTTGTTTTCCTACCTTATCAGGACCCCAATGTCCTAACAATTCTATCCAATTCACCTCAATGTCCTGACAGGGTAGCAAAACAAGAACTTCGTATTGACTACTTTCTTATGTCATTCTTGCTAGCACCAAATGTTTAAAAAGAGTTGATAGGGGACAGAATGCGGCCGGACCATCCTATAATTACCATATACATTACTCATACAGAATTTCAACGTGGGCAAGGATATTGGAAATGTATTCAAAGCCTATTGGCTGACAACTTGATTTTACACAGAACAGAATAATTAATAACTGATTTTTTCCAACATAATATAGGTACAGTATATCGCCTTATTGTATAGGATACTTTTAAATGTGTGTCAAGTCCTGACCATTGTAAGAGGTCATTTGCCATAGTGGAGTGGTCAGGGCATGACAGGTGGTTGTTTTGGGTGGTTTTGGGGTTTTCTGTTTCTAGGTGGGATCGTGCTAGAATTCTATTTCTATGTTTCGTTTTCCATGTTTTGGCCCGGGTATGGTTTCCAATCAGAAGCAGGTGTCTTTCGTTGTCTCTGATTGGAAGCCATACTTAGGCAGCCTGTTTTCCTTTGGGGTTTGTGGGTAATTGTTTCCGTTTAGTCTAGTGTACCTGACGGGACTGTTGTTGGTCGTTTGTTGTTTTGTTGTTAAAGTGTATTCATTAAAGACAAAGAATGAGCACTATGCACGCTGCGCCTTGGTCTCCATTATACGACACCTATGACAATGTGCCTTTAGAGGCCATGCAATTCAATACTAATCTTTAAAACAAAAGCCATTTAGGTCAAAATAATTCATGTTAATAAAGGAAATAGAGTGACTAACAGTACAGATAGATAGCAATACAAACTGTACCACAGAGGCACAGAATACGTTAGAGGAAAAACAAAAATGAAATGGAGTAACTTATTCAATGGGTTAAAGTTATGTATAGTAACCCTAGATGTAAAATAGTAAATAATGGCTTCTTCTCAGCAAGTATTAAAACAAAGGGAACAAATTAGTCATAGTGGGCAGAACAAGCAAGGAGGAGCCAAGCATGAGCTAGCGAGATTCTATTTGCGCGTTCTAGCATGCATTTGCATATTTCTGTTAGGGAATGCCTCCTCTGAAGTGTGTGTGTGCAATTTCTCAATTCGTCGTTGCATACATCTAAACAACCCCGTTTTTTTTCTTATTTGGCAAAGGGTAACGTCTACAAAACTTAGTCCACTCTGTTCGTAACAAATTTTAGTTTTGGGGTAGAAACTATTGGCCAGTCTTTCAGTTTTTGCCATGATGCTCCTGTACTGTCCATGTGTGAGTGATTGAAGCGGGGAGAACATGGTATGGCTTAGGTGGCTAGGGGTCCCTGATGATCTTCTTGGCCTTCTTGCAACACCTGGTGTTGTATGTGTTCTGTAGGGCAGGCAGTGTGTACCCAATGGTGCGTTCGCCTGCATGTATCCCCCTCTGAAGAGCCGTGCGGTCCAAGGTGGTGGAGTTGCCGTACCAGGCTGTGATGACGTGCCTTCTTCACTACGGTGTCCATGTGATTAGACCATTTCAGCTTCTCTGAGATGTATACGCCGAGGAATTTGAAGTTATTGACCGTTACACGGCGGGCCTGTTGATGAGAATGGGGGCGTGTCCAGCCTGGTTCCTCCTTAAGTCCACAATAATCTCTTTTGTTTTCGTAAAGTTGAGGGAGAGGTTGATTACCTGGCACCATGCCATCAGAGTGCCTATCTACTCCCTATAGGCTGTCTTGTCATTTTTGGTGGTCAGGCCTACTACTGTCGTGTCGTCGGTGAACTTGATGATGGAACTGTGTGAGGCCACGCAGTCGTGGGTATACAGAGAATAAATGAGGGGACTGAGGATGCACCCTTGTGGGGCTCCGTGTTGAGGATCAGTGTCGAGGATGTAATGTTGCCTACCTTCACCACCTGTGGACGGCCCGTCAGGAAGTCCAGGACCCAGTTGAATAGGGAGGAGTTCAGACCCAGGGCTGTGAGCTTTGTTAGGAGCTTATAGGGCCCTATGATATTGAAGGTCGAACTGTAGTCGATGGACAGCATCCTCACATATGTATTCCTTTTGTCCAGGTGGGTAAGTGCAGTGTGCAGTACAATGGCGATTGCGTCGTTCGTGGATCTGTCAGGACGGTAGGCGAATTGGAGAGGGTCAAGAGTGTCAGGGAGGGAGGAGGTGATATGATCTTTGACTAACCTCTCGAAGCACTTCATGATGACGGAAGTGAGTGCTACTGCTCAGTAGTCATTCAGTTCAGTTACTTTCCCTTTCTTGGCCACAGGGATTATAGTGGGTATAGAGGCCTGAGCTAGGGAGAGATTGAAAATGTCAGAGAACACAACAGCCAGCTGGTCTGCACATGCTCTGAGGCCACGGCTAGCGATGTCATCTGGCAGCCTTGTGAGGGTTAACACGTTTGAATTACATTACATATGTCCTCAGTGGAGACTGAGTGTGTAGCCCATGTTTTCATCGGGGGCTCTCCTCGGCAGCTCAGGGTCATTGTGCTCGAATCTTGAAAAAAAGGTGTTTATCACATCCGGTAAAGTGGCGTTGGTGACCATGATGTGCCTAGCTTTCTTTTTGTAATCGTTGATCGTTAGGAGCCCCTGCCACATATGCCTTGTGTCCGACCCGCTGAATTGCTCCTCCACTTTATACTTGTCTCTATGCTTGTGTTTCACCATCTTCCTAAATCTGCGTAAATCCTATTTGTACTGTTTAACCAAATGATTGTCCCCGGTCACCTTGACTTGATTATAAGCAGCATCTATCACTTTCGGTTTTCCTACAAGGCTGCTATCAATCCACGGTTTTTGATTCGGGTAAGTTTTGAACGATATTATTGGTATCACGTCCCCTATGCATTTTTTTATGAATCCGGTGACTGAGTCGGCGTATACATTGCCATTATCTTCAGAGGCAACCCGGAACATATTCCAGTCCATGTGATCAAAACAGTCTTGGAGTGTGAATTTTGATTGGTCGGACCAACGCTGCACAAACCTGATCATCGGAACTTCCCTCTTGAGTCTTTGTTTGTAGGTGGGGAGAAGCAAGATGGAGTCATGGTTGAATTTTCCGAAAGGAGTACAGGAGAGGACCTTATAGCCGTTACATTACCGTGTAGTTTACCAATAAAATGGTCTGACTGTGAAGTGAACATACTCTGTATTCATATCCCAAAAGAAAGAAATGATCTCACTACAATATATTTTAATAGAAAGTTAGCAAAAATAGATAAGATCTTGCTAACATGCAAAGCAAAAATACCTGTCTATATGTGGAAAAATCACCCTGATTAACTATTTAGTCATATCCCAGTTTATCTATTTGCTTATGGCTTTGCCCACACCTAGCAACTTGTTTTTTAAATGATATGGGAAAAAAATATTCAATTTCATTTGGAACAGCAAGCCAGACAAAATTAAAAGAGCCTATTTATATAATGAATAAGAATTCAGAGGGCAGAAATGATTAAATATTAAAGCATTAGACCTCTCACTAAAGTCTTCAGTCATACAAAAGTTGTACTTAAATCCAAACTGTTTCTCTAGCCGATTAGTAAGAATGTCTCACCCCATGTTCAAGAACGTCCTCTTTCCCTTTATTCAGATTACAACCTCTCACTTTCGGTTATTTGAAAATGAAATAACCTCCCAAAAAATATTGTTATTTTTCAAACAAGCCGTAGAAAGTTGGTTGCAATTTAAGTTTAATCCACCAGAAAAGACAGAACAAATATTAGAGAAATATTATGGTTAAACTCAAATATACTAATTAATAAAATAAATAAAAAATGTTTTTGGAAGAGAAATATATCATATACAGGACTGGTGGAGTTATGTCACACATGCAGCTAACAAAAATATATGAAAAGGTCTGCTCTACTCAAAATTACAACTAATTGCAGCATTACCGCAAAAATGGAAGAGGCAGGTGGAAGGGGGAGAAAGTAAGGAACTTGTCTGTCGGCCCTGCATTAAAGACAAAAATTGGTTAAAGAAAATTCTGATAAATAAAAAAATATACTAGTTTCATTTAAGGACCAAAAAATTGACAATTGTGCCATATAGATTGCAAAATAGTTGAGAAGAGATTTCCGATGTACCAATTCCATGGCACATGGTTTATGAACTGATACACAAAACGACACTGGATTCAAAATGTAGAGTTTTTCAATTAAAATTATTATACAAAATTCTTGAAACCAATAGAATGTTATATATACATATATATATGGGGGATACAACCATCCCAGCTCTACATATTTTGCTGCAAAGAGACAGAATCATTAGATCATATGTTTTGGTAACATCCATATGTAACTTGTTTTTGGTCCAATCTATCAATAATATAATAATACTCATCTAAAATGTTTATCTTTCATTTACAATCTATACAAACTATGAGAATAGAAAGGTTCAGAACTTTTGTGAAACATCACAGCACAGTTGAAAAATATATGGCAAATAGAAATCAAAACTGGATGGTGTTCAGAGATAGATGGGAGGGGTTGGGGGGAGCTGAAGGATGGGACTGGATGGTGTTCAGAGATAGATGGGAGGGGTTGAGGGTAGCTGAAGGATGGGACTGGATGGTGTTCAGAGATAGATGGGAGGGGTTGAGGGTAGCTGAAGGATGGGACTGGATGGTGTTCAGAGATAGATGGGAGGGGTTGAGGGTAGCTGAAGGATGGGACTGGATGGTGTTCAGAGATAGATGGGAGGGGTTGAGTGGAGCTGAAGGATGGGACTGGATGGTGTTCTGAGATAGATGGGAGGGGTTGAGGGTAGCTGAAGGATGGGACTGGATGGTGTTCAGAGATAGATGGGAGGGGTTGAGGGTAGCTGAAGGATGGGACTGGATGGTGTTCAGAGATAGATGGGAGGGGTTGAGGGTAGCTGAAGGATGGGACTGGATGGTGTTCAGAGATAGATGGGAGGGGTTGAGTGGAGCTGAAGGATGGGACTGGATGGTGTTCTGAGATAGATGGGAGGGGTTGAGGGTAGCTGAAGGATGGGACTGGATGGTGTTCAGAGATAGATGGGAGGGGTTGAGGGTAGCTGAAGGATGGGACTGGATGGTGTTCAGAGATAGATGGGAGGGGTTGAGTGGAGCTGAAGGATGGGACTGGATGGTGTTCAGAGATAGATGGGAGGGGTTGAGGGTAGCTGAAGGATGGGACTGGATGGTGTTCAGAGATAGATGGGAGGGGTTGAGGGTAGCTGAAGGATGGGACTGGATGGTGTTCAGAGATAGATGGGAGGGGTTGAGGGGAGCTGAAGGATGGGACTGGATGGTGTTCAGAGATAGATGGGAGGGGTTGAGGGTAGCTGAAGGATGGGACTGGATGGTGTTCAGAGATAGATGGGAGGGGTTGAGGGGAGCTGAAGGATGGGACTAAAAACAAACAATAGATAACTAATGTAAAATATACTGTGTCTGTAAAATGTATATAGTATGTATAAGCTGGAAGTAGAAGCCTAAGTGTTGTTGTCCATTAGTTTACTACAATTACTGTAGGTGAGGGATGGTAGGGTTTGGGTAAAATAATAAATGAAAATATATACAAATATATATTTTATATTTTTACAGCTAAATGTATGGGAGATTGGTAATTATACAGACAATTGCATTGTTGGAAGCCATTAAAGCTGATCTACCCCATAAACATAAACATAAACTTTGTTGAACATTTTCCATGTCCTGATTTGTTCAAATGCTATTTTAAGCTTAAGGGTTAGGTTTAGGGGGTAGGGTTAGGGTTATGGTTAGGGTTTTGGGGGTTAAAGTTAGAGTTAGGATTAAGGTTAAGGTTAGTGTTAGGTTTAGGGTTATGGGTTAGGGAATATATGATTTTTAATGGTCAAGACTTTTTACTCCTCAAAAAGTCCTGACATTTCACAAAAATAAAGCTGTATGTGTGTGTGTTGGGGTTGGGGGGAGGTGTTGTGTATATTTGTGTGTGTGTGTGTGTTTGTTGGTGGTACCTTAATTGGGGAAGACGGGCTTGTGGTAATGGCTGGAGCGGAGTTGGTGGAATGGCATCAAATACATGGTGTTTGATACCATTCCACTAATTCTGCTCCAGCCATTATTTTGAGCCATCCTCACCTCAGCAGCCTCCACTGGTGTATATACTGTATGTGCACACACACACACACACACACACACACACACACACACACACACTGAACCAACATCCCACCTGAAACGGCACCCATCATGTCAAAGTGCTTTACTCTTCATAACAATAACAACATCAACAACATCATCAACAACAACAAACCAGTGTGTGAAGTATTAAACCCTGCGTTCGGAACAAATCACCTTCAACAGCCACAGCCTGCTTCCCCCTCCACAGCCTGCTTCCCCCTCCACAGCCTGCTTCCCCCTCCACAGCCTGCTTCCCCCTCCACAGCCTGCAGCTCTGGACCTCTGACTCTGTCCGAGACCAGAGGCAATATCGCCAAGTGAAGACCTCAACCCACAAAGGCGCTATAATCGCAACATACACACAAACGTGCACATGCACACACCGGCTGTGGCTGCCTCACATCTCACTGGGGGAAGGGGCGGCAAACCGTGATGCATTCATCAATTTCCTCCGTGAAGGATTACAGAATGTTAGGAGTCCCATCCCACCTGAGCCCGACTCATTTAGCAGGAGCGTACCAATTAGTTTAGATTGGGTCAGGTCTTTACTCCAGATAACTGGTATACTCTCATATAAATCTGTGAAAAAACAATATAACAACCTGGCTAAAAGAAAACTGGAGCTCAAACCAAACCACGTACTTGGTGTATTGGGGCACAGCAACAGAACGAACCAAGTAAGGCTTCTGCATCGCAAGAGGTTAGCTCAAGACTAGGGGAGAATACAGAGATATGTTGTGATAGCCTCAAGGGCCTTGGAGGTGCTGAGGCCTGAACGACAAGGCAGCAGTCTAGCCCCATAGCTCTCTAATACTCCCTGCCTGCCTGCTTCCCTCTCTGAGACCTAGGGCAGCGCAAATGTCACCTGAACCAAATCGCTCATCACAGCATGCAGTCAGGCTTTCCCGCCACAAAACACCGGACACAGACTTGTGTTAGAGACAAACGCTGAGATACGAAGGCAGAATATTTAAGGTTGTCGGAATTGAAAGAGTTATGACTCTGTGTCTTTCAGTTGTATCGATGTTGCCCAGAATTAGCCATCAGTTGAGTAACAAACTACCAAGATAAAGCTCACTAGCTCTCTCTCTCTCTCTCTCTCTCACACTAAAACAACTGATTAAGCTAATTCAGGATAATCAGTGAAAGAGCTCAAACAAAGTCATAACAAAAAAAACTATCATAACAGAAAATATGGACATTGTCATGTCATTTTTGTTCTGGCCACATGACATTGGATAACGTGTGTGTCACAGCACTAACTATATCTCATCCTTTTTTGGAACCCATTACTTTGGATACTGCTGTATACATACACTGTACCTGTGGCTCCACCCTCCACCCCGGTGGCTCCACCCCTGTGTCTCCACCCCCTGTGGCTCCACTCCTGTGGTTCCACCCAGACTCGGGAGCCGTGTGACCCAGGGCAACTAGGGTATCTGTGTCTGCTCAGAGACACAGGGCACACGCCCTCGTCGGTCACACAGATGTGTGTGGCGTGTGTGTGTGTGTGTGTGTTGCGTGAGCGGGAAAGGTTGCCTGGCGTCGCCCGAGTGAACCTCACCAACATGAGAGAAGGACGATGCGCTGCTTACCTCACAGATGACTCGGGGTTGACCCTGTATACTCTTAGGACTGACATTTCACCTGTTGCTTTAGGGGAAGGCCCTGGCTACATGTGTCAGTTTCATGTCGTGATGGGTGAGAGAACTCACTTTCTGTGCAAGTTCTAGGTGTGACCGGCCGAGTATCGAACCTGGGTTGTAGGCATGCCACAAGACTGTTAGCACGCTGAGCTAAAGACCTGGGATTGGCATGGGGAACTAATGCAAGTCTTCAGGCCTGAGGAAATATCCTTCTTCCTTCATCGCTGTCTAATACCCTTTCACACAAATGTACCAAGCCGAACCATACAATACTGCCTCTGATGTTGTCTGCTGGAACTGTTCTGGATAAGTAACCAGGCCAGCCCAGCTCAGCTAGGCTCAGTAGTGTGAAATGGGTATATTTGTGTCTGTGTCTTTGTTTATTGAGGAGAGCAAATGATGTTTATTAGGTCACATTCTCCCAGTGGAGGAGAGTCTAGTGCCTTAGCCTGCCACCCGAACACACAGCGAGCAATGAAAGTGCCCAATGAAGCATAAAGACACTCTTCCAGTCCACTTGAGGCCCTTTATAATGAAATAATGCACTTCAGAAAACATTAAGTGCCCATGATAGTTAACGATGCCATTTAGCTTGATTCACACGCCTCTGATTGATAGAAATGTGTACTGCTAATAACATAGCCTTAATGACAGAGAGGAGAGGCGCATTATTAGATATTGTAATTACAACCAAGGCATTTTTGCCTTAAAGCATTCTTTAAAGCATTGTTTAAAGCGTTCATTAAAGCATTCTTTAAAGCGTTGTTTAAAACGTTCTTCAAAGCGTTCTTCAAAGCGTTCTTCAAAGCGTTCTTCGAAGCGTTCTTCGAAGCGTTCTTCAAAGCGTTCTTTAAAGCGTTCTTTGAAGCGTTCTTTAAAGCATTGTTTAAAGCGTTCATTAAAGCGTTCTTTAAAGCGTTCTTTAAAGCGTTCTTTAAAGCGTTCTTTAAAGCGTTCTTTAAAGCATTCTTTAAAGCGTTGTTTGAAGCGTTCTTTGAAGCGTTCATTAAAGCGTTCTTTAAATCGTTGTTTAACACTTTCTTTGAAGCATTCTTTGAAGCGTTCTTCAAAGCTTTTTTTAAAGCGTTCTTCGAAGCGTTCTTCGAAGCGTTCTTTGAAGCGTTCTTCGAAGCGTTCTTCGAAGCATTCTTTAAAGCTTTTTTAAACTAATGCTTTTGTGATTCTAAACATTTTCTTTCAGTTCTTTGTATTGAATTACACCAAATACAATTCTGATGATTTGACATTAATATGACTAAAATGCAAACTTTCTCTTGAAAATAGGTGTTCAATCTCAAGAGATAAATGGTTACACACACACACAATCCCCCACCACTGCCACCACCTACAAATACACACACACGTGTCTTGACCCGTGCTCATTAGTGTCCAGTCTGCAGAACCCAGTGGGTATTATAATACCGTATTAGTATTAAGAGCCAACATCTGGGTGACCAAACTAAACCAGTCCTCTCTCTCCCAGCCCACCCAGTCCCAGTCCCAGCCCACCAGCCAGTTCTAACCATCACACAGTCCTAGCCCCCACCATGTCCTAGCCACCACCATGTCCTAGCCACCACAGCCACCAGGAGATATTCACCTTATCCCTTCTTACACGCAGACAGGGACAATTCATTTTAACTTTAATAATATCCCATATGCTTGCCCAGGCCCCACCCCTGTCTCGCCGTCCTACTCACAGTCCCATTTCCAACACTGTCTTTTTACCCCCCCCCGTCCCTCCCCTCCGTCCGTCCGTCCTATACATGACTGAATAGTTAAGAAAGTGCTCAACGTAGAATTATGTTGTCCCTAGTCTATGATCAGATCTCCCTAACCTCAAGCTAAATCTTTACCATTATGGGACAACACATCTGACAGAGTATCAGTGACAACTAAGGACTGGCTCCCGAGTGACACAGCGGTCTAAGGCGCTGCATCTCAGTGTTAGAGGTGTCACTAAAGACACCCTGGTTTGAATCCAGGCTGTATCACAACTGGCTGTGATTGGGAGTCCCATAGGGCAGTGCACAATTGGCCCAGCGTTGTCTGGGTTTGGCTGGTGTAAGCTGTCATTGTAAATAAGAATGTGTTCTTAACTGACTTGCCTAGTTAAATAAATAAAAGGGCAACTAGTACCTACTCTCACCTTAACCACACTGCTAACCTTAAATTACATTTTTGTTTTCATTACGTTTCTAAAAGGATAAAGCAAATTTAACTTTGTGGCTGTGTTATCTAGTGGAAACCAAAAGGTGGGCCTGGTCGGCCATCCTGGATGAGGTCAGATTAGTACGAGGTCACTGAGCAGGTAGCTCTGGTGCCATAGTGTCACCTGTTCTGTATAGCCTAATAGCTGCATACCTCCCCTGGCTTTAGCTGGGGAGCAACATGAGCAATAAATAGACCATTGTTGCTACAGGTCTAGCACACACACACACACACACACACACACACACACACACACACACACACACACACACACACACACAGTGGGGGGGAAAAGTATTTGATCACCTGCTGATTTTGTATGTTTGCCCACCGATAAAGAAAGGATAAGTCTATAATTTTAATGGTAGGTTTATTTGAACAGTGAGAGACAGAATAACAACACAAATATCCAGAAAAACGCATGTCAAAAATGTTATAAATTGATTTGCATTTTAATGAGGGAAATAAGTGTTTGACCCCCTCTCAATCAGAAAGACTTCTGGCTCCCAGGTGTCTTTTATACAGGTAACGAGCTGAGATTAGGAGCACACTCTTAAAGGGAGTGATCCTAAATGCAGCGTGTTACCTGTTTAAAAGACACCTGTCCACAGAAGCAATCAATCAATCAGATTCCAAACTCTCCACCATGGCCAAGACGAAAGAGCTCTCCAAGGATGTCAGGGACAAGATTGTAGACCTACACAAGGCTGGAATGGGCTACAAGACCATCGCCAAGCAGCTTGGTGAGAAGGTGACAACATTTGGTGCGATTATTCGCAAATGGAAGAAACACAAAAGAACTGTCAATATCCCTCGGCCTGGGGCTCCATGCAAGATCTCACCTCGTGGGGTTGCAATGATTATGAGAACGGTGAGGAATCAGCCCAGAACTACACGGGAGGATCTTGTCAATGATCTTAAGGCAGCTGGGACCATAGTCACCAAGAAAACAATTGGTAACACACTACGCCGTGAAGGACTGAAATCCTGCAGCGCCCGCAAGGTCCCCCTGCTCAAGAATACATATACATGCCCGTCTGAAGTTTGCCAATGAACATCTGAATGATTCAGAGGACAACTGGTGAAATTGTTGTGGTCAGATGAGACCAAAATGGAGCTCTTGGCATCAACTCAACTCACCGTGTTTGGAGGAGGAGGAATGCTGCCTATGACCCCAAGAACACCATCTCCACCGTCAAACATGGAGGTGGAAACATTATGCTTTGGGGGTGTTTTTCTGCTAAAGGGACAGGACAACTTCACCGCATCATTTGACGATGCCATGTACTGTCAAATCTTGGGTGAGAACCTCCTTCCATCAGCCAGGGCATTGACAATGGGTCGTGGATGGGTATTCCAGCATGACAATGACCCAAAACACACGGCCAAGGCAACAAGGGAGTAGCTCAAGAAGAAGCACAATAAGGTCCTGGAGTGGCCTAGCCAGTCTCCAGACCTTAATCCCATAGAAAATCTGTGGAGGGAGTTGAAGGTTCGAGTTGCAAAACGTCAGCCTCGAAACCTTAATGACTTGGAGAAGATCTGCAAAGAGGAGTGGGACAAAATCCCTCCTGAGATGTGTGCAAACCTGGTGGCCAACTACAAGAAATGCCTGACCTCTGTGATTGCCAACAAGGGTTTTTCCACCAAGTACTAAGTCATGTTTTGCAGAGGGGTCAAATACTTATTTCCCTCATTAAAATGGAAATAATTTTATAACATTTTTGACATGCGTTTTTCAGGATTTTTTTGTCTCTCGCTGTTCATATAAACCTACCATTAAAATTAGAGACTGATCATTTCTTTGTAAGTGGGCAAATGTACAAAATCAGCAGGGGATCAAATACTTTTTTCCCCCGCTGTAGATATACACAGCCCAGTTATGACATTCATCAAAGTATCATCAAATGATCAACATTATCAACTTAGAAAAAAGCCCTTTGACTCTTGTGTTCTCTTACTCGTATGATACAGTATAATACCTCATCAGATCAGTCTGGATTTGTTTTACTGTAAATGTACAACGAGCATACAAATGGAGAGCAGATTTTCGAATTTCATCAGTAACACCAGCAGAATTTCATAAGTAGCACCAACAGAATTTCATCAGTAACACCAACAGAATTTCATCAGTAGCACCAACAGAATTTCATCAGTAGCACGAACAGAATTTCATCAGTAGCTCCAACAGAATTCAATCAGTAGCACCAATAGATTTTCATCAGTAGCACCAACAGAATTCATCAGTAGCACCAACAGAATTCATCAGCAGCACCAACAGAATTTCATCAGTAGCACCAACAGATTTTATTAGCAACATCAACAGAATTTCATCAGTAGGACCAACAGAATTTCATCAGTAGGACCAACAGAATTTAATCAGTAGCACCAACAGAATTTAATCAGTAGCACCAACGGAATTTTATTAGCAACACCAACAGAATTTCATCAGTGGCACCAACAGAATTTCATCAGTAGCACCAACAGAATTCATCAGTGGCACCAACAGAATTTCATCAGTGGCACCAACAGAATTTCATCAGTAGCACCAACAGAATTCATCAGTAGCACCAACAGAATTTCATCAGTAGCACCAACAGAATTTCATCAGTTGCACCAACAGAATTTCATCAGTAGCACCAACAGAATTTCATCAGTGACACCAACAGAATTTCATCAGTAGCACCAACAGAATTTCATCAGTGGCACCAACAGAATTTCATCAGTAGCACCAAAAGAATTTCATCAGTAGTACAAACATAATTTTATTATCAACACCAACAGAATTTCATCAGTCGCACCAACAGAATTGGAGCAAATATTGTTTTCATGCCTTCTCCCTTGAGGATCAGTGACATCTTGACAGAGAGGAGAAACAGCAAAATGTCAAGGGAAAAATAGCAAAAAGATAGACTTTAATGCACTGTTGATTGGTATTTTACCAACTCACACACGTAGTCCACTATGTCAAGACACAGTCTAGCCAATAGCCATGAGTCATCCAAGACCAAGTACAGCCAACCAATACCTTCAACCGCAGACATTTTAGGATATCTTGACAAACTGAATCTCAATATTGTGTTTGATAACGATTGACATTTGACATTTGACTTGGCATTTGAAGCTGTTCTCGAGTAAAAAATTGACCGAAACCCTGTCGTCTGTATCCAAGCAACGAATGTTGTGACAACTGAATAATAAACTGCAACCAAACACGCACGCACATGCGTGAACACACACACACACACACACACACACACACACACACACACACACACACACACACACACACACACACACACACACTGTGTGGTTACTGTGCCGATAAGTCACATGAATGTTGGAAGGCATTAGCCTTAGAGCAGTGTGGCCCATATTCTCACTGCTAAACCCTTTGAGGGTCTGCATCATTGTCTCCCAAAAACCTCATCATAAGAGGGCTCTTTTTACTATGAATCCTACTGTTACAGTGAGGATCAGTCATTCTCTCCTAGAAACCTCATCAAAAGAGGGCTCTTTTTACTATGAATCCTACTGTTACAGTGAGGATCAGTCATTCTCTCCTAGAAACCTCATCAAAAGAGGGCTCTTTTTACTATGAATCCTACTGTTACAGTGAGGATCAGTCTCAGCCTATGGCTAGCCTATGGTATGATTTGAGACGCATGATTCAGGATAAAAGTAATTAAAATGCCTTGCGTCAATGCTTTAATATTAGTAAGTACTAAACCACTGTGTTATTTGATTAGACTATAGTGAGACTACCCTGGCAGTAAATTCTCACATGAATTAAATTCTAATTAAAAATGTGGTGATTATTTGGTAATATTAGAATTACTTGGTGATGGCTTTTTCTAATCTGTTGTAATATGCTTGGAGGAAAACACAACAACAAATCCCTAGAAACTGTTGCCATCAGAGACTGTGTGTAAACATAAGAGGAATTTGGAAAGAGCGAGGTGTAGCAGGCTCCTGGTTGCCACACAGTTAGTGAGGTGCTAACTGCTGCCAGTTGTGCCTGGGTATTAACACCTAGCATAGTTAGGAGTCCCACAGTGCCAGGGTCCAATGGAAGGACACCACCTGACATGGAACCTTCCAAAGAGACACCTTAGGAGTCCCATACACACTTAAATAAAGTAGAGGTGGACACACACACATAAACAAACATTTAGTAGGACTGTCACTGGGCTTTGGGTGTGTGTGTGGCATTTAACACTCACTGGTGAGAGACCTTGAGACTCACTCTCTGCCTTAGTTTACTTCCAGCTGATCTGGTGAGGAATTTTTTATTTTACCTTTATTTAACAAGGCAAGTCAGTTATGAACAAATTCTTATTTTCAATAACAGCCTAGGAACAGTGGGTTAACTGTCTTGTTCAGGGGCAGAACAACAGATGTTTAACTTGTCAGCTCAGGGATTCAATCTTGCAACCTTTCAGTTACTAGTCCAATGCTCTATCCACTAGGCTATGAATGACTGTGATACACACTAGCACATATCAATCAAACCAGTCATTAAACATTTAACTGTCTACATAGTAGGGGAGGCTTGCTGTGAAAACTGATATCCTCCAAAATATCTGCATACATGCATATATAATATCAAGTTAAAGCTATCTTGTTACCTAGAATTATGTTTACATAGGTCATTCAATGGACGGAATTCATATAAAATTCAACGGTTTTCGTAATGATGAATGTCTTGCCTCTCTGATGCTAAGAGAAAACCAACCTGCATGTACAGCTGGCATGGTGTGACCCAGCCAGGCTGAAAGATTGAGCGTAACCTGACCCAGCCTTGTCCCTGGTCCGGCACATATACATACACAGCCCAGGATATAATCTAGGCTTGCCCATCAGATAACAGGCCTACTTTCACCTCTCCAGTTACCAGGCTGTCCGTTCTGCTTTGAATAATGCTGATTAGCACCAGACTCCCGCAGGTGCAGGGACCCGGAGCATATCTGCTCGCATCATCTGCTCCGCTGATTGAAGCTCCAAGCCCAGCAGATAGGGACACACAGACACACAGACACTCACGCACAGACACAGACAGACACACAGACAAATCACATTTTATTTGTCACATGCTTTGTAAACAACAGGTGTAGACTAACAGCGAAATTCTTAAATGCCCCAAAATGCAGAGTGAAAAATATTAAGAAAATTGTTTTTATGTAAGGAATAAATACACAATGAGTAATGATAATGGCTATATACACGGGGTACCAGTACCAAGTGGATGTGCAGGGGTACAAGGTAATTGAGGTAGATACTGTATGTACATATAGGTAAGGGTAATGTGACTAGGCAACAGGATAGATAATAAACAGTAGCAGCAGTGTATGTGATGAGTCAATAGAGTTGGTGCAAAAAGGGTCACACACACACACACACACACACACACACACACACACACACACATACACACACACACACACACACACACACACGTACATATATCTCTCTCTCTCTCTCTCTCTCTCTCTCTCGACTGACGACACATTTCTGTTTCCACCGTGTGTGGTCCAAACAACCTTTCCAAGTTAGAGGCGGAGGGGATTAGAGGTACAAGGCTGGTAAGGTAACACGCCACCGAGATGAAAAGGGATAATTAAAGGAGATAACCATCCACTATCCCTGTAAAAATGTAGGATGTTAATTTGATCACTCTTTTGTTGCTGAGAATGCTAACTTGTACTGTAGTGTATTCAATGTTTAAAAAGGCTTCTAAAGTTGATTTTCCCTAACAAAAAATGTATCTACCCCTACAAAAAAATATACATGAATTTTAATCCACATAGTACTTTACATTTCCTGTTGCTACAGGATTCTATTCGTGTTTGTGCAAACTGGCTCAAATTAAGATCCTACATCTGTATATTCACCCCCCCAAGCCAAGACCACACCGTATACTGTAACTGAACCTTACTGGCCGTGGCCCACATACAGTATGTTTGAGAGCAGGGGTGTAGGGTTAGGTGCCCGAATAGAGGACCGACTCTCTAGTCTAGACTCTCCAGTCAGCCTGCTTCTGAACATTGTTGCCGGGGATGAGAGTGGCAGGAGGTGGCGTAATGACCTGTGTTTGTGCTGCACACACAAATCACAGGATTCCCAGAACAAGAGATTAGAGAATGCTATTGCCATGGATCTCCACGATACTCACCCCCCTTCTCCCTTTTACACTCTCTCTCTCTCTCTCTCTCTCTCTCTCTCTCTCTCTCTCCCTCTCTCCCTCTCTCCCTCCCTCCTTCCCTCTCTCAGTGAAAACAAGACGTTCATGCCATGGGGATATTGTGCAGACATTTACAAGCACATTCAGGGCAGCTATTGGATTGTTCATATTGGTCCACCGTGTCCAGAGAGAGGGGACTGTTCTCAGAGTACCATGCAGGAGATGGGATTGTTCACAGAGTACCATGCAGGAGAGGGGAGTGTTCACAGAGTACCATGTAGAAGAGGGGCTTGTTCACAGAGTACCATGTAGAAGAGGCAGGGGCGGAAATCCCAGGGGGGACGGGGGGGACACGACCCCCCCCATCCTGGGAAAAATATGATTTGTCCCCCCCAATATATCACTGTAACATAACTATGTAATTTAAATAATATTAATAATACGCAATGAAAGCAATTGTGCTGATTATAGACACTTAATAGCGCGTTTTTAAGTTTCAAAAGATTGCAACCCCCCCACCCTTTGCCTCACAATGGTTTGATCCACTGCCAGTTCCTTAGCTTGCTAGGTAACAGAGAGGTCGTATCTACTGTCTGAAAGGCACTCAATGAACGTAACTGACGTGAGGTTAATCCAGTCAATCGCGCACACACACTAGCTGAATATGCAGAGCTAGCGCGCAAATATTAACTATTAAGCTAGCTAGTACCTATTCCATTTATGTGGCGTCGTCAAAGATGGAATCAGCATGCAGAGGATGTAAGTTAGTGCTTCAAAGTCCCTGTGATAAGGTTAGCGATAAACTGAAATCCAAACTGAACAGAACTACACTCTCTTCTACCATTGTCTTAAATATATTTAATGGTCTCGTTGCAAAAGCTAAATTGTCGCAAGTGAACTTTTATTTATTTATTTTATTTCACCTTTATTTAACCCGGGTAGCAAAGATTATTGCTAACACCACTGAAACTGAATTGGTGCTCGCTAGCTTTGCAAATTCAGCTATTGTTGGAAGCCAGCCAATATGAAACAAACTATTAAAATTACAAAAGGTTGGAGCATATGTTGTGTAAATGGTGAACTCATACAGCTGTCAACTCTTGTCATTTTAATCCGTTTCACATTTGCTAGCTACCTTTTAGATCGAAGCCCAAATAAAATGATTGAAGATGATAGAAACCCATCTCCTACTGTAAATAACCTACACACTGAGTGTGTAGCCAGCCAGCCGGCCAGGTAGAAAAATGGCAGAAAAATAAAAGACGGATATCAGAGTATTTTTCAATACACCAAAACGCATAGTAAGAACCCTAGTAGCCTAATATCTCAAAGACTAGTTGATAAAATGTTCATAAGAAAGAAATGAAATTCTAATGGAAATGTTTCACAATGATGTCATTAGGCAGAGCAGGCAACAGATGGCACACAGACAGCAGAGTTGGGGACAGATATGCAGGGACAGACTGGCAGAGACAGGGAGTCTCAGGTAAGTTTGTTGAGTCTTTGTTTGGCAACATTATGAAAGGTTCTCAATTTTTTTTACTTGTAAAATAGGAACATAATTGGAAAATGCCATGGATACCCCCACTCTCAACTTAAACTGGTGACTGAACTAAGATTTGTTAAAGGCAATGGTGTTGCTGTTGTGATTAGTTGTGTAGTTTTGGGTACCGGTAGTTAGGAGTACGGCAAACACCTTATTTCTTTGGTTCCTCAATATACATTTACCATATTACAATGTAGGCTATGTTTTACAGCACTACTTTTGGTGTCCCCCTCAGGAATTGCTCTTGAGAAAATTTCATGTAATTGTCCCCTCCAAAGTTGATATCAGATTTTCGCCAATGAGAAGAGGGGAGTGTTCAGAGTATCATGCAGGAGAGGGGAGTGTTCACAGAGTACCATGCAGGAGAGGGGAGTGTTCACAGAGTACCATGTAGAAGAGGGGAGTGTTCACAGAGTACCATGCAGGAGAAGTGGTTCACAAGACCAAGATGGCGCCGACAGATAGGGCAGCCGTGCTTCTAACTCCTAGGCAACTTTGCAGTAGTTTGTTTTTTATGTGTTATTTCTTACATTATTAGCACAGAATTTTTTTGGTGTTATTACATCCAGCCGGGAAGAACTTCTGGATATCAGAGCGTCGGTAACTCCCCAGCATTACCAGCATTACGACCTGGAATACGACTTTCCCAAATCGGTTCCTTTGTTCGTACCCCCCAGGGGAATTGGATTCCAGAGGCTGATCCAAAACACACCACCCACCGCTTCCGAGTATATTACTCGCAAATTTTCAGTCTCTGGATAATAAAGTTGACAAGCTCAGGCCAAGGATTTCCTTCCAGAGAGACATCAGGGATTGTAACATACCCTGTTTATATGGAAACATGGGGATATACTGTCTGAGTCCATACAGCCAGTTCTCAGTTCATTGTGTAGACAGGAATAAATGTCTAGTGCAGGGGTGTATGTTTCATGGTAACTACTCATGGTGTGATTGTGATAACATACAGTAACTCAAGTCCTTTTGTTCACCCAACCTAGATTACCCCACTTCAATTTGCTTACCGCCCCAATAGATCCACAGGCGATGCAATCGCCATCGCACTGCACACTGCCCTATCCCATCTGGACAAGAAGAATACCTATATAAGAATGCTGTTCATTGACTATAGCTCAGCATTCAATACCATAGTATCCTCCAAGCTCATCATTAAGCTCGGGGCCCTGGGTCTGAAGCCCCGCCCTGTGCATCTGGGTCCTGGGCCGCACCAGGTGGTGAAGTTAGGAAACAACACCACTTCGCTGATCCTTAACACTGGGTTCACACAAGGCCATCAGACTGTTAAATAGCCATCAGTAGCACCTTAGAGGCTGCTGCCGTATATACATAGACTTGAAATCACTGGCAACTTTAATAAGGGAACACTTTAATAATGTTTACATATTTAGCATCACTTATGTATACACTACCGTTCAAAAGTCTGGGGTCACTTAGTAAGGTCCTTGTTTTTGAAAGAAAATCCGTTTTTTTTTGTCCATTAAAATAACATTTTTTATTTATTTATTTATTTCACCTTTATTTAACCAGGTAGGCAAGTTGAGAACAAGTTCTCATTTACAATTGCGACCTGGCCAAGATAAAGCAAAGCAGTTCGACAACATACAACAACACAGAGTTACACATGGAGTAAACAACATACAGTCAATAATACAGTAGAAAAAAATAAGACTATATACAATGTGAGCAAATGATGTGAGATAAGGGAGGTAAAGGCAAAAAATGCCATGGTGGCAAAGTAAATAAAGTATAGCAAGAAAAACACTGGAATGGTAGATTTGTAGTTTGAAGAAAGTTCAAAATTCAAATCTAAATAATATGGTGCAAAGGAGCAAAATAAATAAAATAAATAAATACAGTAGGGGAAGAGGTAGTAGTTTGGGCTAAATTATACATGGGCTATGTACAGGTGCAGTGATCTGTGAGCTGCTCTGACAGCTGGTGCTTAAAGCTAGTGAGGGAGATAAGTGTTTCCAGTTTCAGAGATTTTTGTAGTTCGTTCCAGTCATTGGCAGCAGAGAACTTCCTGATGTTGCCTCTTCACTGTTGACGTTGAGACTGGTGTTTTGCGGGTACTATTTAATGAAGAGAGATCTTGGTAATTTCTCACATGGAATAGCCTTCATTTCTCAGAACAAGAATAGACTGATGAGTTTCAGAAGAAAGGTCTTTGTTTCTAGCCATTTTGAGCCTGTAGTCAAACCCACAAATGCTGATGCTCCAGATACTCAACTAGTCTAAGGAAGGCCAGTTTTATTGCTTTTTTAATCAACACAACAGTTTTCAGCTGTGCTAACATAATTGCAAAAGGGTTTTCTAATGATCAATTAGCCTTTTAAAATTATAAACTTGGATTAGCTAACACAACGTGCCATTGGAACACAGGAGTGATGGTTGCTGATAATGGCCTCTGTACGCCTATGTAGATATTCCATTTAAAATATGTCTATTCCAGCTACAATAGTCATTTACAACATTAACAACGCTACACTGTATTTCTGATCAATTTGATGTTATTTTAATGGATAAAAAATGTGCTTTTCTTTCAAAAACAAGGACATTTCTAAGTGACCCCAAACTTTTGAACGGTAGTGTATACTGTATTCTATTCTACTGTATCTTAGTCTATGGTGCTCCGACATTGCTCGTCCAAATATTTATAGATTCTTAATTCCATTCCTTTATATTGGATTTGTGTGTATTGTTATGAAATTGTTAGATATTAATTGTTAGATATTACTGCACTGTTGGAGCTAGAAACATAAGCATTTCCCTACACCCACAATAACATCTGCTAAACACGTGTATGTGACAAATAACATTTGATTTGATTTGACAACACTTGAGACAATAGGGACCTGAGGCTGAAGATCACTTCAGGTCTGGATACCTAGATGAGTGCTCATTTTCTAATGAACCTCAGTATGACTCGCGTCTTTTGACGTTGACGTTTGTTGATCTGAATCTGTTAACACGCCGTCCCACATCAGACATTTTGTCAGCCTCCCGACAAGACACTGGCAGCCATGTTATGTTACACAACACAAGGTCTCGCAGGCCAGGCAGTACTAAGTCTCACCGACCTCCTTTAACTGCTCAGCTAAAATAAATATGACAGGGGGAGGGAGGAGGAGGGAGAGAGAGAAAAAGAGGTAGAGAAGGAGGGAGGAGGAAGGAGAGAGAGAAGAGGAGGTGGGGGAGGAGGAGGGAGGAGGGAAAGAGAGATGAGGAGGTGGATAAGGAAGGAGGAGGGAAAGAGAGAAGAGGGGAGGGAGAAGGAAGGAGAGAGAGAAGAGGAGGTAGAGAAGGAGGGAGAAAGAGAAGAGGAGGTGTGGAAGGAGGAGGGAAGGGGGGAGGAGAGATGGAAGAGGCCGAGAAGAGGAGGAGGGTGGCGGAGGAGGTGGGCAGAAGCGAGGAGGAGAGGAGGGGGCCTCTAACACAAGTGCGTAAGCAAATGACAGGCGCTGACTTGACTAAGGGACGGGGGGGAGAGCCTGCAGAGAAAGATAATATTAGCAGATACATTTGGCTGGGTAATTGTGGCTTTGTTGCTCGCCTGCCCCGCGGATGGGAACAGTAGTGGAGCATGTAGTGAAAGAGGCGACCACTGAGGACAGAGAGGACACTGTAAATAGAGAGCGGTACTGGGAAGACTGACTACCACTCCATATAGTAGAGAGCCTTGACTCATTTAGTCCCTAATTAAGTGGCTCAATGGGTTGGGGTGGGGTAGGGCAGTGGCAGTGGTAAGGATATGGGTTCACTTCCTGCATTGTAATCATGAGACATTTTGTATTGAAACAACCCTAACGCATACAGTAGGAGACTTATACAGTAACCCTCAGTATGGCATTGGGCTGTGGGTGTAGCGAAATGCTTATGTTTCTAGCTCCAACAGTGTAAACTACAGCACCTGTCTACGTGTCAGTGTGGAAAACCCCTCACCGATGACAGCCTTAAGGACATGGCATTAGGTCTGCCAGGACAAAGTGTGTGTGTGTTTGCGATAGACAGAGAGAGAGAGAGAGAGATACAGACAGCAGAAATACAGTCAAGAAAGACAGCCTTGTAAGTGTGCAGATATCCCCATGATCTAACAAAACTGCTGAAGTCAGCACTACAGTCAGTAACACTGCATAGGCTTCTGTGACAAATGGTATCTAGACCAGTTGAGGCCCAGGACCCTGTTACGTCCTTTATCACTGTTAGTTTCCCCAGCTGAATCCCCTGACCTTTTAAGGGGTGTCTTTTAATTACTATACATGTGGAGCAGGACTGTAAAACTCAGTCCTTTTGCCAAGGCTAACAAGGCTAGCCACTGCCAGGCATGCGTCTTTGTGAAACTGAATCAGGCCCCGTATTGGGAACATGTGAGCTTTGTGGGGAAGGGGAGAGGGAGGGGGGATTGTTTTATTGCAACACTCCCTTACTCTCTTCCACCGACCCATGCAACTCTGGACACAGTAGTGGGCGGTGGAACGTTCGATGAGGGCCACCATTAGGGTCGTGTTGTCATACCGCTACCAAAACAGTTCATGGAGATTAGTGCACCCCCATCCTCTCTCCTTTCCCACAACCCCCGTACACCCCTCCCACCCTGCCAAAAACTCCAACCATGGCAGGTAGAGAGACATTGGTAGGAGGGGGATAAAGTGGAAGGGCAGCAAGCTAGAGGAGGCATTCACCCCCTCACTCAAACAAGCACACAAACAAACACCCCATGTTTTTTGAGGACACTGAGTAATGTCAAACTTGGGTATAAGCCCTGAAATTACACATACTCTAGACGTTCCATGAACAACACAACAAAACTAAATCAGAGTAAAAACTATTTGTGTCCAATGTTTTCCTTCAAAAGCTACTAAATTACATACTATTTCTAACCTACCCTAACCAAAGAGACTGAGTGACTTAGTTTGACTTAGACAGACCTTATAACCCACCCTAACCAAAAAGACTGAGTGACTTAGTTTGACTCACCACTAGGTTCCCGATCACCATGACAAGCATGAAGACCAGGATGCAGAGAGGTTGCCCGGCCACCTCCATACAATCCCACATCGTCTCGATCCACTCGCCGCATAGCACCCTGAACACGATGAGGAACGAGTGGAAGAAGTCCTTCATGTGCCAGCGCGGCAGTGTACAGTCCTTGGAGATCTTACACACACAGTCCTGGTAGTTCTTGCCGAACAGCTGCATGCCCACCACGGCAAAGATGAAGACTATGATGGCTAGGACCAGGGTCAGGTTTCCCAGGGCGCCCACCGAGTTGCCGATGATCTTGATGAGTGTGTTGAGGGTGGGCCACGACTTGGCCAACTTGAACACCCTCAGCTGTGGGAGGGGAGATAGTGAGACCAGCTGTATGTTAGTTATCTGAGAAATTAACTAGAAGTTGAATCAAGAGATTTAGAGACAAATTATATTTTCTTTATCCTATTCTCATGTTCGAGTTTAAACTTTTAGTAAAATATTTATTAGTCACATTTCACTTTTTTGTGTAATTTTTACCCCCCCACCCTTTTTCGTGATTACAATCTTGTCTCATCGCTGCAACTCCCGAACGGGCTCTGGAGAGGCAAAGGTCAAGTGCTGCGAAACATGACCAGCCAAACCGCGCTTCTAAACACACGCTTGCGTAACCTGGACGACAGCTGCACCAATGTGTCGAAGGAAACACAATTCAACTGATGACCGAAGTCAGCCTGCAGGCACCCGGCCCGCCACAAGGAGTCGCTAGAGCATGATGAGCCAAGTAAAGCCCCCCCGGCCAAACCCTCCCCTAACCCGGACAACGCTGGGCCAATTTTGCGCTGCCCTATGGGACTCCCGGTCACTGCCAGTAATGACCAAACCCCAGGCTGTAGTGACACCACAACACTGCGATGCAATGCCTTAGACCACTGCACCATTCGGGAGACCCACATTTCACATTTCTAAATAAAGAAGTGGCTACTGACTACAATTCAAATCATTCTGTCAATGGGATAGGGTAGTAAAAAGGGGTTACATAACTCCGGCTGGTTTAGTAACTGTTGAGAAGGACTTGCCAATGGTCTCACAGTTAGGGGGACTTACAGTTCGCATACATGTACAGTACCATTGGGTGAGAGACCTAACCAGTCACCAGTCACTGTCAAACAGTGCAGGCTTTAACACATCCATTCCAGACAACCATCATCTACAAACACACAGAGAGACAGACAGCACACAGAGACACAGATAGGCCAGAGGGGCGATATGTTAAATGGTTAAATACCAGTCTGAAGGACCGGAGAACGGACAGTCCCTCCACGTCGGACAGGCCCAGCTCCATGAGGCTGAGGCACACGATGATGCTGTCAAAGATGTTCCAACCTTGTTGGAAATAGTAGTATGGATCCAGAGCGATGATCTTTAAGACCATCTCAGCGGTGAAGATCCCGGAGAATACCTAGGAAACGCAGACACGCACAGACACAAACAGAGAGGGAGAGCTTAGCCTGGGGGCAAGAAACTTCAGAGCAAGTTAGAGTCAGAATCAGGCCTCCCTTGCACATGTAGCACTGCAGTGGAACACTGGTGACTGTCGCTTTGCCTGGTTGTCTCCAAATCTACTGATCTTATCCATCTGGAACCATCTGGAAGTCAGGGCTATACTTGAAGGACTAATGGGAGCTGATGAGAAATATTGCCAATGCCTACCCATACAAGCACAACAGCTCTACCTGCATCGTTGACAAGCGCACTGCACTCGCCAAAATGTCATTTACGCTTGAGCCGACATCCGCAGCGTTTAGTGTGAATGTGATCTCAGCGAACGTCAGGGAAATTACCAGTACAATGCACCTTTGATTAAATCCCTGTCTTGCTGTTTTCTTCATTGGAGCGTCTGGAACTGCGACATCAAACTCCACAGTTAATGCAACGTCAATAATAAAACTGAGACCTCAGACTGGGAGCTTTCCTGTATATTGAATTAAGACTCCCAGCCTATACTGCACACAGTGTGCTGGCTCCTGTGTCCACCTAATCTCCTTAAGAGGAAATCTGCTTATGATATCAGTTTTCAGATGCTGTTTTAGGAGCATCCTCATCTCTTTCATGTTAGCCACCATCGTTTTTTTTTCTTCCTTTGGCTGGACCGCTACGGAGATAGGTATTTCCTCTTGCTCTGTGTTTGTGTTGTAAAAACTAAAGCAGCTGACAGGTCTGCAGTATAGGTGTGTGTGTGTGTGCACGTGTATTTGTGCTTTGCTTCTGTGATCTCTGTGTGTTTTCGTCTTGCAGCTCTCTGCTAGTTGTTCCTTGCAGACGTGCTCCTCGATGTGACACCGAGTACGTGACACACGGGCGGAAGGCGAGGGTGGAGGAGGTAGCGGGCGGACAAGGTGAAATCGTCATAGGGCGCGTCTGGGTAGCCTTGAAAGGATCTGATCTGGAGTCTGTTTAGACTAGTAGGTCAGGTCCACACACAAACACAAACTCACACACACACAGTGAGTGGCTTAGTGAGCAGTTAGGTGTGATTACAGCTGGGATATTGACTGGCACTGAAGACTCCACTTTCAGTCGCCTGGAGTGGCCCAATGTCTGTGTGTGTGTGTGTGTGTGTGTGTGTGCGCACGCGCCTGCCTACCTGCTTTGGTGTGTGTGTGTATCCATTCTCATTTACATGGGGCTCATTAAGCTCGGTACACAGCTCGTTATCAATGACGAGGTACTTCACAATCATACTGTTATTACGCTGTCAGGACCCGAGGATGAGACAGGGCGTTTATTATGATTGGGCGGAGGAGTATCTTGCGAGCGATGATGCTGCCGCTGCATCTCATAGAGATCAGTGCCAACATTGAGCCAGGAAGATGTCCAACACGACATGGCATCGCCCCAGAAAAGGACAACACATGGACATGTAGCCTACTATATGAATTGGTCGAGTTTGTGGATCACACTTTATTCTGATAGTCCCATATAGATGATCTACAGATGGCCATATAATCAACAAATGACTGTATATGTTGATAAGCAACTGCTTGCTAAGGTTAAGGTTAGGATTAAGGTTAGAATAAGGGTTAGGTTTAGGTTTGGATTATGGTTAGGGTAAGGGATAGGGTTAAGATTAGTTGATAGTTCATTGAAATTTTGTTGACAGTTATTGAACATCTACTGACCATCTACAAACCATCTACTTGGGACTATCCAAATAAAGTGTTATCAGTTTGTGTACTGCACTGCACTGTGCTGTACTGTATTGGTTTGGGGCAGATATGGTGCAGGAGAGATCAAGTTGATGTCGCCTAGTGTGATGCTCAAATTAATGTGAGTTAATAAAAACGGTTTGCTTGGGTGAATGACATTCCACTACTGGAAATGCGCACAGCAGAAATGTGTTGAAAAATTAATTTACTTTGTTGCAATGTGATTAAAACGCATTTTCATCAAGTCTGTACTTCAAATTAGCATCTCTGTAATTCGAACACAGATAATGAGTATTTACATTTTTTTATTTAACCTTTATTTAACTAGGCAAGTCAGTTAACTTATTTGCAATAACGGCCTACCAAAAGGCAAAAGGCCTCCTGCGGGGACGGTGGCTGGGATTTAAAATACAAATAAATTAAATAAAGATATAGGACAAAACACACATCACGACAGGAGAGACAACACAACACTACATAAAGAGAGACCTAAGACAACAACATAGCAAGGCAGCAACACATGACAACACAGCATGGTAGCAACACAACATGACAACAACATGGCAGCAACACATGACAAAACAGCATGGTAGCAACACAACATGACAACAACATGGTAGCAACACAATATGGCAGCAACATATGACAACACAGCATGGTAGCAACACAACATGACAACAACATGGTAGCAACACAATATGGCAGCAGCACAACATGGTAGAAGCACAAAACATGGTACAAACATTATTGGGCACAGACAACAGCACAAAGGACAAGAAGGTAGAGACAACAATACATCACACAAAGCAGCCGCAACCGTCAGTAAGAGTGTCAATGAGTGAGTCTTTGAATGAAGAGATTGAGATAAAACTGTCCAGTTTGAGTGTTTGTTGCCGCTCGTTTCAGTCGCTATCTGCAGCGAACTGAAAAGACGAGTGACCCAGGGATATGTGTGCTTTGGGGACCGTTAACAGAATGTGACTGGCAGAACGGGTGTTGTATGTGGAGGATGAGGGCTGCAGTAGATATCTCAGATAGGGGGAATTGAAACCTAAGAGGGCTTTATAAATAAGCATCAACCAGTGGGTCTTGCGACGGGTATACACAGAAGGCCACGACACTAACACTGTTTGTTCAACTAATCGCATATGTTCATTCAAATATTATTTGGGCATTTTAACAAAAAAAGTCTGTACAACAATGTTTTCAACTCAGATTTTTGATACATATGACTACATTATGCATATTAATTTATACAGTAATTATTATTCAACATGTCCTTACCTGGGATTTGAAGTGACAACCTTTTGGTTCATGTCATTCTGATCTTCCTGCTACTGTATGCCACCATGTCTGTGTCAATTATCAGTTCATCTCACTATTCTCTCATTATTTATTTGATTAAATTATTTCAGAAATGTTGGGGTTTTCTGTATAGCTGTCTAATGTTGGTGGGTCATATTAACCTGTTTAAATGTTACTCCTTAATTGCTACACTCAGAAAAAAAGGTGCTATCTAGAACATGAAAGGGTTCTTCGGCTGTCCCCATAGGAGAACCCGTTGAAGAACGCTTTTTGGTTCCAAGTAGAACGCTTTTGGTTACAGGTAGAACCCTTTCCCCTGAGAGTTCTACATGGAACCCAAAAGGGTTCTACTTGGATCCAAAAATGGTTCTACCTGTAAGCCAAAGGGGTTGGGGACAGCCGAATAGCCCTTTAGGAAACCTTTTTTCTAGGAGTGTGACAAATACAATAGTTTTACTTGAGTGTACTTTTAACAGAGCCTGATATTTACTTTGAAGTACAAAGTCTAGCAATACAGGTGAAATCAGTCATTGATACAGACATGGTGGCGTTGCAGGAAGATCAGTATGCTGTGAACCAAGAGATTGTGAGTTCAAATCCCAGGTGAGGACATGTTGAACATGCCAGCAAAATCTTGAGTGTCAAATATGTTAGTTGAAACTATTGTATGTCACTATTGTATGTCACAGCCTTATTTAGTGAAAATGCCCAAATAATAATAATTTATAGTTGAATGAACATATGAGACAAGTGGAACAAAAACATAATTTTAAGCTGACTAAATTTTGCAAGTTGGGGAAAAGCTTTAATCGAAAAGTTGAGTAAAAAAAAAATAAAAAGCAGTGGAACCAGTTAGTTAATAATAATTAGTTTAAACAACCACAATGTTTTTATAGTGAAGGTTGCGTCACAAATGGAACCCTATTCCCTCCATAGTGCACTACTTTTGACCAGGGACAATAGGACTCTGGTCAAAAGTAGTGCACTATATTGGGAGTAGAGTTTCATTTGGGACACAACCCAAAGGCATGAAGGGTAATTATTTCTGTCAGGCTAAAGCAGCAGTAATGAGTAAGTGTTTAGGATGCCCAGGCAGACATGGTAATTGAATAATACTGACGTGTTGGTCTTAGCATGTCACGGCATCGTGACCACAATTCATATCTCCTGTGATAAGAGTAAAGCTGGAATCGTTAATTGGTGGAACTGCCATGTCCATTTGGGACATTACGAAAACAAAGAACTTACTGCAAATAAATGAACACAGTTTTTTTGGACATCATTGCCAGTGGTGATCCGTCATTCAGGGCAGATGAGGCAGAGGGGTTGGTAATGTTCTCTAGTTGCACTGTGATTGGCTCAGTGTTTTGTCACTCTAGGGGACACTACGTCACCGCCAAATCTAAGGGTAGAGCTCAAAAATTCAAACCCCTTAGGTGCTGCCATAGAGTTACATTAGAAGTGCCCATCTCAAGGTCATTGGCCACAGATAAAATGATGTCAATTCATGTTATATCTACAGTAGTTTTGATTGGACTGATACTTTCAAAATCTTAGCTAGCAAGCTAGCAGTCATCATCATGACCCATGTCGACAATCTACTGGCAAATCCTTTGTAATCCTTGTCATATGAAGATAAATAATGAATAGAAATTATAGACAAAATGTATCGTTGCTCATCGGACATTGGACATAAACATTACACAACAAGTTGGAAATCGCAAATTCAACAATCAATGGTTTTGAAGGAATCAGTGGCTAACTGCAAGAATTGCAAAGCAATCACTAGCCTGCTATTCAGTGGAGTGGCTGTGTGGTCCCAAGTCTGGGTTTGAGGGTCTCTTTTCCAATGCTTAAAAGGATAAACAATCAACATTGGCCCTGCTGTCAATCCAGCATGACTTCTGCCACGCTCAAAACAACTGGAAACTCAGGACTGGGAAATCTGACTTCAGTGAGTTCAAGACAACTGGGAACTCAGAAAAAAATAGCTCTGACTGGGAAAACACATTTTGAACCGTCATCCAACTCGGAATTGCAAGCCTGGAACTCGGGCCCCAGTTGCCTTGAAAGCACCATAAATCCAGAGAATGCCAGACTTTGATGACAAAGTTTAATGATACAATTTGCCCACGAAGGACCGTCGCACCACCTTCCTGTTCAAGTGAGCACAGCACAACAAGGTGAGTCCAAAAATGTATTGTAGGCTGCTGCATAAATGAGATAATATTTATTCTGTAGCTAAGACTAATACTAAGTGTATGTTTTGAAGTAAACTGTTAGTAGCCCATGTGCCTCACCCTAATAATTTGGTCCCTTTCCCCCTCTTAATTTCACCTACTGTTCTGACTTGGTGTTGCACATGTAGCCTATGGCCTGTTTTAGAGAAATGCCATCATCAAATATAGTAAGAGCATTCATTGTCTGCTTATATGCCCCCTTTATTTATCCAACGGTTCTGACTTAGTGTACTGGGAGAATACTGTAAGAACGGCCCATGTTCTGAATTCTGTCGCTGTACATTTCAAATGTGCTGAACAAATAGTTATATTGACTACGTCCGTCCTAGCTCATTGTCTTAATCAAAATTACGGATTGCCTCTTATCCAGTTGTCGTCCCCTTATGCCATAGTTTGTACATCTCAATTGTCAGTAGAAACCACATTTGTTTAAGCAAGTCGGACATATCAGCTATGTTTTTATACAAGGCAGTAAATAAAGCTGAATGAACTGTTTCGCTGCCAGACAAGGCTCCGCTGATAGCCAGGTGTAGCAGTGGTAAGATGTTGGGACTGCTGTTTGTGGGCACCGTTATAGTGCAATTAATGTATTGTTTAGTGTTGTGTTGTGTAGTGGCTTTGCTGGCATGCATCTAAAAAAAAATATTGCCGTACCTTGATGTACATTTACTGCACTTTTTTTGTTGCACGCATTACTGTCCTCTTTTTCTACCTCCATAACATCAACTAACAATAACAATAACAGTAACAAAGACAGCAAGACACTGTTTTTTCCAATGTGGATTGGATCTTTAGGAAAGTGTGCAGGTTGTGTGTGAAGTCTACCCTCTTCAGGGTAAGAGCTAAGGACACTGAGACAAGCAACTTTATACTGAATCGGTCAAGTGAAGCACTGAAATGGCACCCTATTCCCTAGAGCAGAAGTGCTCTACTTAGACCAAGCTCTGGCAAAAAAATTACACTATATAGGGAATAGGGTGCTCTGAGGCAGCAGGTAGCTTAGTGGCTAAGAGAGTTGGGCCAGTAACCGAAAGGTCGCTGGTTCAAATCCCCAAGCCAAGTAGGTGAAAAATCTGTTGATTTGCCCTTGAGCAAGGCACTTAACCCCAAATGCACCTGTAAGTAATCTTGGATACGAGCTGAAAGAATAGGATGCCATTTCAGAATCAACCATTCTGTTTTGTGCGGAAAACCTAATACAAAAATATGTTTAGTGTTTTTGTGTTGTGCGCGTGTTGATTATCCCACAACGTTGAACCAAATTAGCTTGGTTTCCAGGCTAAATGGGAATATTAAAATTATATATTCAATCAGATTAACCTACTAAAAGACTGAAAGGACACACATCTGTGTGTTGCCTATCTGAAAACGCCTATCTGCTGAATCCTTACTGAAAAAACACATGTGATTTTCCACGTGAAATTATGTGTTTTGTCTGTAAGAGATTACTTATCTAACTGCTGCCTCAGACAACCTGTCTGTCACTCTCCCACCCCAAACAACTCACTGCCTTCTCACAGAGAAACAGATGTACGTTTCTGAAAAGAACATCATGCCAGCGACCAACACACTCATGTGTCTATCTAACAGCCCCGAGGTGTTGTCCATACGTCTGTCCAGCTGTGTCTGTGTGACTGAGGGGTAGCTGAAGGGCACAGGAGGACAGCTGGATGGGTATTGCTGTGTAAACTAGGGCCTGTGCTGTGCTGACTGTGGCTGTGGTAGTAATAGCAGAGAGTCCTGGCTCAGCATATATGAAGATATACACGCATGCATACATAAACACACACACATGTGTATACAGACACACACACACAAACACGTGTATACACACACACACACAGATCAGAGTGAGGCTCATGCGAGCGGAAGGGCGGTGGGCGTGGGCTCAACGGGGAGGGGGGCAGAGAGGAGATGTCATGTGACAAGCACTCTCTGGGAAGCACGTCAACAAGGTTTCACTCCCACGGTCAACACAATCCACGGGACTACGCACACCCAACTGGCCTCGGGTGAACAGTCCACACATAATGCATACAAACACACACACACATACGTGTGCAGATGGAAACATTTCCATGAGCACATTCGCACGCATGCACAACCACGCACGAACACACACACACACGTATGCACACACAAACACAGACACACATACACATTTGGGTTTGGCAGGATTGAGGGTAAACCTCTTCTTTACAAGGAGATTCATCCCGCCATAACGATAACATCAAAAGGTTGAATAATGAAACAATATTTCTGTAGTCCAAGTGGTTAGAGGGTTCCATGGGCACTTATAGAACAATTATGTCAGATCAGTTGAGTTTTGGGATCCCATGAAGGACAGTATAACAACATAATTGTATGTCTGAATGTGTATTTTTCCCAGTGATCAGATTCACATCCAAATCTTGGGGAACTGATATGATTAAATATGAAGCTATTTGTGAGAAGATATAATGTGATGTTAGCCTTCTAAATGAGAGAATTGTTTTTCATGTGAAGTCTTAACCAAGTCAGTGGCCACATCAACGTGAGCACAGACATTATGTCGGCGTCATCGAACACCCCTTTTCCCAGAGTGCATAAAACCCACTTCTGACAAAATGGTTAATAAAACTACACTTTCACAGTCTGCAGCTGTATATGCAAAATAGTCTAGGAACCCCGACCGAAGAAGAGAAGGACAAACAATTTCCTCTCACCCCTATAGATACCTCTAAAGTATCTAATTTAACAAATCGAGCCCGAGAACCACCGGCTGGTACTTTGAAAAGATTCATTCTAAAAGAACATTCCCCTATCCAACCACCATTGGTACGTCTGGAAGACCCGTTCTAACAGACACAACCAGAGACTTTCTGTCGAATTACTCCCCAGTCGGACCGGCGATTCCAACAGACAAAGGCATGCAATCGTAAATATATACAGTGGCTTGCGAAAGTATTCACCCTCTTGGCATTGTTCCTATTTTGTTGCCTTACAACCTGGAATTTGAGGGTTTGTATCATGTGATTTACACAACATGCCTACCACTTTGAAGATGCAACATATTTTCTCTTGTGAAACAAACAAGAAATAAGACAAAAAAAAACTGAAAACTTGAGATTGCATAACTATTAACCCCCCCAAAATCAATACTTTGTAGCAATTACAGCTGCAAGTCTCTTGGGGTATGTCTCTATAAGCTTGGCACATCTAGCCACTGGGATTTTTGCCCATTCTTCAAGGCAAAACTGCTCCAGCTCCTTCAAGTTGGATGGGTTCCGCTGGTCTACAGCAATCTTTAAGTCATACCACATATTCTTAATTGGATTGAGGTCTGGGCTTTGACTAGGCCATTCCAAGACATTTAAATATTTTGCCTTAAACCACTTGAGAGTTGCTTTAGCAGTATGCTTAGGGTCATTGTCCTGCTGGCAGGTGAACCTCCATCCCAGTCTCAAATCTCTGGAAGACTGAAACAGGTTTCCCTCAAGGATTTTCCTGTATTTAGCGCCATCCGTAATTTCTTCAATTCTGACCAGTTTCCCAGTCCCTGCCGATGAAAAACATCTCCACAGCATGATGCTGCCACCACCATGCTTCACATGTGGGGATGGTATATTCTCGGGGTGATGAGAGGTTTTGGGTTTGCGCCTGTCACGTCCTGACCAAAAAAAAAAAAAAAGCAATGGCTTTTTCTGCCCACTCTTCAATAAAGCCCAGCTCTGTGGAGTGTACGGCTTAAAGTGGTCCTATAGACAGATATTACAATCTCCGCTGTGGAGCTTTGCATCTCCTTCAGGGTTATCTTTGGCCTCTTTGTTGCCAAGGAGGTAATTGGTTGTATCAGATCTTATTTAGGGGCTTCATAGCAAAGGGGGTGAATACATATGCACGCACCACTTTTTCATTTGTATTTTTTAGAATTCTTTGAAACAAGTAATTTTTTTCATTTCACTTCACCAATTTGGACTATTTTGTGTATGTCTGTCATGTCCTGACCAGTAGAGGGGGTAGTTGGGTCAGGACGTGTGACTTCCAATCAGGCACAGCTGTAGAGGGTTGTGGTTGATTGGGAGTCACACATAAGTTGCCTACGTTTCCTTTGTGTTTCGTGGGTAATTGTTCTTGTCATTGTGGTTGCACCTGACAGGACTGTGTTGGCTGTCAGTTTTGTTGTTTTTGTAAATTGCATAGTGTTCGTGTAATTAAATATGACGAACCCTAACTCCGCCGCATTTTGGTCCACTTCTTCCTCAGACAGCCGTTACAATGTCGATTACATGAAATCCAAATAAAAATGAATTTAAATTACAGGTTGTAATGCAACAAAATAGGAAAAACTCCAAGGGGGATGAATACTTTTGCAAAGCACTGTGCATTGAAAATTATTTTTTCGAATGAGCGGCCGTTCATGTGCAAAGTATTAGCATTTCCATGAGCATAGCTTTCATCTGTGTGTACGATAGTGAAGTCCTTTGTCTTTTCTCCTGCTCTTTCTTACATGCTCCTCCCTTTTCATTTTATGTAACAAGCCGTCATATCGGGTTTAGTCCACACGGGACTTTTAATTGCATCATGTAGTTCTCAATGTGTAAGCTATTCTGTTTGTGTGTTTATGTAATTCTGTGTGATTATTTAGTTAGTAAATAAATAATGAAGCAAATTTGTGTATTGCATATTCATAATTTATGCTAGGGTTTGTGCAGATATCCAAGGATATTGCGACATTCAGAATGAGACTGATAGAAGATGAAATTAATTAATGACTGATTGATGACAAATGTCAGAGATATTTATATCTTTAGAGTTAATTCGGAAACGGTAACTCATTAAACAAACTTTTTCCATGGTGCCCCAAGATTGCTGATGAGTTAATTGTTACATGAGTAATTTAATCATCGTAATAATTAAACATACTGTAGTTAATCGATTTGATAAAGCAATCGTCATCACATTAATAATAGCCAAAAACATGACAAAAGCATGCACATAACACTTAGAGAGAGAGACAATATCTCTCCACTATAACAGGGATGAAAGAAAAATCCTCCTCAAACAAATCTCCACATACAGAGACAAACAAGTTTTTAATGTGTGATGCTGCATCTAGCAAACTGGCAGTTATCCAATACAGTCACCACCCTATGACAGTTCAGACTCTCTATGTATCCAACACAGTCACCACCCCATGACAGTTCAGACTCTCTATGTATCCAATACAGTCACCACCCCATGACAGTTCAGACTCTCTATGTATCCAACACAGTCACCATCCCATGACAGTTCAGACTCTCTATGTATACAACACAGTCACCACCCCATGACAGTTCAGACTCTCTATGTATCCAACACAAGTCACCACCCCACGACAGTTCAGACTCTCTATGTATCCAACACAAGTCACCACCCCATGACAGTTCAGACTCTCTATGTATCCAACACAGTTACCATCCCATGACAGTTCAGACTCTCTATGTATCCAATACAGTCACCACCCCATGACAGGTCAGACTCTCTATGTATCCAATACAGTCACCACCCCACGACAGTTCAGACTCTCTATGTATCCAACACAGTCACCACCCCATGACAGTTCAGACTCTCTATGTATCCAATACAGTCACCACCCCACGACAGTTCATACTCTCTATGTATCCAACACAGTCACCACCCCACGACAGTTCAGACTCTCTATGTAACCAACACAGTCACCACCATACGACAGCTCAGACTTTAGTCACCAAGGCGATAATGACTTGCTAAAAGATGGGTAAGACCAGAGACGGATGTCATAAAATATACAGTTGAAATCGGAAGTTTACATCACTTAGGTTGGAGTCATTAAAACTAATTTTCAACCACTCCACAAATTTCTTGTTAACAAACTATAGTTTTGGCAAGTCGGTTAGGACATCTACTTTGTGCATGCCACAAGTAAATTGTCCAACAATTGTTTACAGACAGATTATTTCATTTATAATTCACTGTATCACAATTCTAGTGGGTCAGAAGTTTACATACACTAAGTTGACTGTGCCATTAAACAGCTTGGAAAATTCCAGAAAATGATGTCATGGCTTTCGAAGCTTCTGATAGGCTAATTGACATCATTTGAGTCAATTGGAGGTGTACCTGTGGATGTATTTCTAGGCCTACCTTCAAACACAGTGCCTCTTTGCTTGACATCATGGGAAAATCAAAAGGAATCAGCCAAGACCTCAGAAAAAAAAGTAGACTTCCAAAGTCTGGTTCATCCTTGGGAGCAATTTCCGAACGCCTGAAAGTACCATGTTCATCTGTACAAACAATAGTACGCAAGTATAAACACCATGGGACCACACAGCCGTCATACCACTCAGGAAGGAGACACGTTCTGTCTCCTAGAGATGAACGTACTTTGGTGTGAAAAGTGCAAATCAATCCCAGAACAACAGCAAAGGACCTTGTGAAGATGTTGGAGGAAACAGGTACAAAAGTATCTATATCCACAGTAAAACGAGTCCTATATCGACATAACCTGAAAGGCCGCTCAGCAAGGAAGAAGCCACTGGTCCAAAACCGCCATAAAAAAGCCAGACTACGGTTTGCAACTGCACATGGGGACAAAGATCGTACTTTTTGGAGAAATGTCCTCTGGTCTGATGAAACAAAAATAGAACTGTTTGGCCATAATGACCATCGTTATGTTTGGAGGAAAAAGGGGGAGGCTTGCAAGCTGAAGAACATCATCCCAACTGTGAAGCACAGGGGTGGCATCATGAGGAGGGAAAATTATGTGGATATATTGAAGCAACATCTCAAGATATCAGTCAGGAAGTTAAAGCTTGGTCGCAAATGGGTCTTCCAAATGGACAATGACCCCAAGAAGACTTCCAAAGTTGTGGCAAAATGGCTTAAGGACAACAAAGTCAGGTATTGGAGTGGCCATCACAAAGCCCTGACCTCAATCCCATAGAAAATTTGTGGGCAGAACAAGAGCAAGGAGGCCTACAAACCTGACTCAGTTACACCAGCTCTGTCAGGAGGAATGGGCCAAAATTCACCAACTTATTGTGGGAAGCTTGTGGAAGGCTACCCGAAACGTTTGACCCGAGTTCAACAATTTAGAGGCAATGCTACCAAATACTAATTGAGTGTGTGTAAACTTCTGACCCACTGGGAATGTGATGAAAGAAATAAAAGCTGAAATAAATAATTCTCTCTACTATTATTCTGACATTTCACATTCTTAAAATAAAGTGGTGATCCTAACTGACCTAAAACAGGGAGTTTTTACTAGGATAAAATGTCAGGAATTGTGAAAAACTGAGTTTAAATGTATTTGGCCAAGATGTATGTAAACTTCCGACTTCAACTGTATCTGCTGTGGACACACATGCACATACATACACACACACACACCAGCCAGATTGTCCACTGTAGCACACAGTGGCCAGACAAGTGCAAGAAAAACTCTATTGATTTTGACACTGTTGGCCTGAAATGACTTCCTTGTTGGACCACTCCTGGTACAACACAAACAATTACGTAAGACCAATAACCAATGGCTGTGTCCCAAATGGCACCCTATTCCCTATATAGTGCTGGACTTCAGACCAGGGCCCATACCCAGCACTATAGAGAACCAGCATATATCATACAAACACACATAACCGGTTCCAGTGAATTGTAATTAATGGAAACACCATATTGGCTTCATAATGTGATTGTAAACTCATTGTTGTCAATCATGTCTGTTGATGTGTGATTAAACGTCACTAGGGTAGGGGGCAGCATTCTGATTTTTTTTTAAACTGCCTGCTACTCAGGCCCAGAAGCTAGGATATGCATATGATTGGTAGATTTAGATAGAAAACACTCTCAAGTTTCCAAAACTGTTAAAATAATGTCTGTGAGTATAACATAACTGATATGGCAGGCAAAAACCTGAGAAAAATCCATCCAGGAAGTACTATTATTTTGAAAGGCTGTTTTTCCATTGAAAGCCTATCCACCATACAAAGACTTAGGACCCAGTTCACGATCTCTATGCTTTTACTCTGAAAAATGAGGGAGATATAGAACTTTCAATGAGTGGACAGTGAACATTTCCAGACATGAGTCCAGTGCGCGATCGGGAGCGCACCTTTCTTGTTTCTCCTTTTCCATTGACGATGCTTTTGTCCTGTTGAAATATTATTGATTATTTATGACAAAAACAACCTAAGGGTTGATTTTAAACATTGTTTGACATGTTTCTACTAACTTTTATTGTACTTTTTTGATTTTACGTCTGTCTGTTGTGACCGCGCTTTGTACCAATGGATTGCTGAACAAAACGCACCAACTTAACTGAGGTTTTTGGACATAAAGAGGGACATTATCGAACAAAACAAACATTTATTGAGTAAATGGGAGTCTTGTGAGTGCAAACATATGAAGATCATCAAAGGTAAGTGATTCATTTTATCACTATTTCTGACTTGTGTAACTCCTCTACTTGGCTTGTTACTGTTTGTAATGATTTGTCTGCTGGGCGCTGTTCTCAGATAATTCCATGGTATGCTTTCGCCGTAAAGCCTTTTTGAAATCTGACACCGTGGTTGGATTAACAAGACGTTTACCTTTAAACCCATGTAAAACACTTGTATGTTTCATGAATTTCTATAATGAGTATTTCTGTTTTTGAATTTGACGCTCTGCAATTTCACTGGATGATGGCCAGGTGGGACGCTAGTGTCCCACACCACCTAGTGAGGTTAACAGGTCGTTTCACGGTTATTATCCCAATGGAACCTTAGCCCCACCGCCCTATGGAGGTTTGATACTGTGAAAATTCAGTGAGCCAATCAGTCAGCCAAACAGATGCTACTAACGTATTACTTGTGGTAGTAGTTTAGGCAGGTTAACAAGGCATTCTTGGGAACTGTGGTGGTCTGCTTGAAACATGTAGGTATTACAGACTCGGTCAGGGAGAGGTTGAAAATGTCAGTGAAGACACTTGCCAGTTGGTCCACGCATGCTTTGAGTACACATCCTGGTAATCTGTCTGGCCCCGCGGCTTTGTGAATGTTGACCTGTTTAAAGGTCTTGCTCACATCGGCTACGGAGAGTGTGATCACACAGTTGTCCGGAACAGCTTGTGCTCTCATGCATGCTTCAGTGTTGCTTGCCTCGAAGCAAGCATAAAAGGCATTTTGTTCGTTTGGTAGGCTCGTGTCACTGGGCAGCTCGAGGCTGGGTTTCCCTTTGTAGTTCTTAATAGTTCCAAGCCCTGCCACATGCGACAAGCATCAGAGACGGTGTATTAGGATTCAATCTTAGTTCTGTATTGATGCTTTGCCTGTTTGATGGTTCATCTGAGGGCATAGCAGGATTTCTTATAAGAGTAGGAATTAGTGTCCTGCTCCTTGAAAGCTGCAGCTCTGAGCTTTCTCTCGGTGAGGATGTTGTCTGTAATCCATGGTTTCTGGTTGGGATATGTACGTACGGTCACTGTGGGGATGACGTTGTCGAATCACTTATTGATGAAGCCGGTCACTGAGGTGGTATACTCCTCAATGGCATTGGATGAATCCCGGAACATATTCCTGTCTGTGCTAGCAAAACAGTCCTGTAGCATAGCATCCGCGTCATCGGACCGCTTCCGTATTAAGTGTTAGTCACTGATACTTCCTGCTTTAGTTTTTGCTTGTAAGCAGGAATCAGGAGGATAGAATTATGGACAGATTTGCCAATTGGAGGATGAGGGAGAGCTTTGTATGCGTCTCTGTGTGTGGAGTAAAGGTGTCTAGAGTTTTTTTCCCTCTGGTTGCACATGTGACATGCTGGTAGAAATGAGGTAAAACGGATTTAAGTTTGCCTGCATTAAAGTCCCCACTAGGAGCACTGCTTTTGGATGAGTATTTTCTTGTTTGCTTATGGCCTTACACAGCTCGTTGAGTGTGGTCTTAGTGCCAGCATCTGTTTGTGGTGGTAAATAGACGGCTACAAATAATAAAGATGAGAACTCTCTTGGTAAATAATGTGGTCCACAGCTATCATGAGGTATTCTACCTCAGGCGAGCAATACCTCGAGACATCTGTAATATTAGACATCGCGCACCAGCAGTTATTGACAATAGACAGACACCCCCACCCCTTATCTTACCAGACGTAGCTGCTCGTTCCTGCCTAAACATGGAGAAGCCAGCCAGCTCCATATTATCAGTGTTGTCGTTTAGCCACGTCTAGGTGAAACATAAGATATTACCGTTTTTAATGTCCCGTTGGTAGGATAGTCTTTATCGTAGATCGTCCAGTTTGTTTTCCAATGATTGCACATTGGCCAGTAATACGGGAGGTAGTGGTGATTTACCTATTCGTCGGCTAATTCTTACAAGGCACCGCGCCCTCCTCCCCTTTTTCTCCATCTTTTCTTCACGCGGATGACGGGATTTGGGCCTGGTCTTGACAAAGCAGCATATCCATCCCGTCGGACTCATTAAAGAAAAAAATCTTTGTCCAGTTCGAGGTGAGAAATCGCTGTTCTAATGTCCAGAAGCTCTTTTTGGTCATAAGAGACGGTAGCAACAACATTATGCACAAAATGAGTTGCAAACAATGCGAAAAAACAAACAAAATAGCACAGTTGGTTAGGACAATAGTGGAGCCAAGAGTTTTTTTTTCTCTGAGTAACTGACCTGACTAGGGTAAACCTCTAGGCCCTAAACTTAAGTGGTCCTCCAACAAAAAGGGTGGGTAAAAGTGTACACAAAAATGTTTCTCCAAGAGTTTCCCTTGTGCCCTCTCCTCTCCACTTACCAGGTTGCCTATGGACAGCATGCCGTTAAATTCGTCAGTCATGGGGTAGTGCTCCATGGCCATGAACAGGGTGTTGAGCACGATGCAGATGGTAATGGCTAGGTCCAGGAAGGGATCCATCACCATCACCTTGACCAGCGTCTTCAACCGAAGCCAACGTGGACTGCTTTCCCAGATCAAGTACTTGTGGGCAAACTCATACCAGCAGGGGTGGCACTTCTGACGCGACTCCTCCAGTTCTAGGAGGGGGGGGGGGGCAAAAGAGTACATTTTCTTCAGGGAGGTTTTCACAGTATGCCTTTGCCAGATGTGGGTGGGGCCTAGCTTGGGTGCATGCATGTGTAATGAGGGAGTTTGATGAAGATTGATAACAAGTCACTGAGGATGAGGTGGTAGGGCCTAATGTGTGATCATGACTCATCTAATGTTTTTATCTGTCGGTGTAACTTTGCACTGTGGCTTCTGCCGCACAGTCACCCTCTTGCTAGTCCATAGGCACGGCCCGTGCACATTTGAGGACACCGTCAGCCTCAATCCACATAGAGGGGTAAACAGCAGATAAGAGGAGCTCCTGGGCTCACACAATTTGTCTCTCAATGAGGCAGTGGGGAGAACATTAGGGATAGAGGCCCTTACCCTCCAAGGCGTCAGTGAGGTAGCTGGCGGCGCTCAGAGCTCGGTCCCTGCGTGCGTGCTCTTCTCTGGATACCTGGCGAGGGAGCAGCATGTTGCTCAGCTCTGTGCTGGAGTTAGGCCTCTGGAGGAGAAAGAACAGTTGATATATATATTGGTGAGGAGAGGCAGCCATATTGGTGAGGAGAGGCAGCCATATTGGTGAGGTGAGGAATCCATATTGGACAATATAGGCAGCCATATTGCTCAGGTAAGGTGGCCATTTTGGTGAGGAGAGGCATATTTGGATTATTCAATGCAGTCAAATTTAATTTAATTATCTGCTAGTGATTAGGAAATGACTGGGCCATAAGTCAGGGTTACAGCTTCAATATGTACTTTATCTCACATTGATTCCACAGACAGGTCTTTCAATTTATGTTGGGTCAATGGCAGAGGCATGATTCAGGACAAAGGCAGGTTGGTGACATTTATCTAAGACACCCACACACACAGACACACCCACACAACACAGACACACACACACACAGAGAAACACACACACACACACACACACACAGAGAGAAACATACACACACATACAAACACACAACACACATCATCCCTAGTGCCATGTGATATCCCTATACCTAGTATTAGTAGTGTTCTCCACACTTCAGATTTATGAGATTCAAATGTAGTTATTTATTTTGCTGAGGGAGGACTAAGGGAGGATCTATTGTAATTTTCTTTCTTACTCTGCAGAATAACAGCAGTCCATCTCTTACCGCAAATATAACAAGATACACATTTCCTTCCAGCTGAATGTGTGAATGACAGGGGTTATATTGAGTCCAATCAAAGCCTTCCCGACACAAATCAGACTCCCTCTGATTACATAACATCTCATTGCTGTCCCAGGTAGTCAGGCTGGCAGGCATGCATGACGCACATCCCCAGTCTCAGGGCTCACATAAAACCACCCACTCACTGTTTGGCAAGTAGGGAATCCACCACCGGACCATTCACCATCTCTCCCTGGTGAAAGGAGAGCAGCAGGCCCCTCCACCAAAACTGCCACAAATGCTCGTTTAGCATTTGTCTCTATTGTGGGTTGCCATGGTTGCATTTTCAAGACAACTGCGTCTGTGCAGCACACAAGCACGCACAATACAGTATATCATACAGTATATCATGTGCTTGTTCATTTGTTTGGGGTAAATATAAATTACTGGTAGTCAAATTCCTTTGAAATAGAATCTTTTGATTTGATTTGTATCTTTATTTTCATCATTTGTTTACAGTGCATTCGGAAAGTATTCAGACCCATTGACATTTTCCACATTTTGTTACGTTACACCATTATTCTAAAAAAAAAAAAATTAAATGTCCTCAGCAATCTACATACAATACCCCATCATGACAAAGCAAAAACAGGTTTTTAGACATTTTTGCAGATTTATTACAAATAAAAAACATCCTTATGTACATAAGTATTCTGCCTCTTTGCTATGAGACTCAAAAATTAGCTCAGGTGGATCCTGTTTCCACTGATCATCCTTGAGATGTTTCTACAACTTGATTGGAGTCAACCTGTGGTAAATTCAATTGATTGGACATGATTTGGAAAGAAACACATCTGTCTATATAATGTCCCACAGTCTACAGTGAATGTCAGAGTAAAAACCAAGCCATGAGGTCGAAGGAATTGTCTGTAAAGCTCCGAAACAGGATTGTGTCGAGGCACAGATCTGGGGAAGGGTACCAAAACATTTCTGCAGCATTGAAGATCCCCAAGAACACAGTGGCCTCCATCATTCTTAAATGGAAGAAGTTTGGAACCACTAAGACTCTTCCAAGAGCTGTCAGCCCAGCCAAACTGAGCAATCGGGGGAGAAAGGCCTTGGTCAGGGAGGTGACCAAGAACCCGATGGTCACTCTGACAGAGCTCTAGAGTCCCTCTGTGGAAATGGGAGAACCTTCCAGAAGGACAACCATCTCTGCAGCACTCCACCAATTAGGCCTTTATGGTAGAGTGGCCAGACGGAAGCAACTACACAGAAAAGGGCACATGACAGCCCGCTTGGAGTTTGCCAAAAGGCACCTTAAGACTATCAGACCATGAGAAACAAGATTCTCTGGTCTGATGAAACCAAGATTGAACTCTTTGACCTGAATACCAAGCGTCACGTCTGGAGGAAACCTGGCACCTTCCCTACAGTGAATCACGTGGTGGCAGCATCATGCTGTGGGGATGTTTTGCAGCAGCAGGGACTGGGAGACGAGTCAGGATTGAGGGAAAGATGAACGGAGCAAAGTACAGAGAGATCCTTGATGAAAATCTGCTTGGGACAAGTCTCTGAATGTGCTCGAGTGGCCCAGCCAGAGCCCGGACTTGAACCCGGTTGAACATCTCTGAAGAGACCTGAAAATAGCTGTGCAGCAACGCTCCCCATCCAACTTGACAAAGCTTGAGAGCATCTGCAGAGAAGAATGGGAGAAACTCCACAAATACAGGTGTGCCAAGCTTTTAGCATCATACCAAAGGTGTTTCAACAAAGTACTAAGTGAACAGTCTGAATACTTTCGTAAATGTGATATTTCAGGTTTATATTTTTAATACATTTGCAAACATTTTCTAAAAACCTGTTTTTGCTTTGTCGTTATGGTGTATTGTGTGTACATTGATGAGGAAAAAAAACAATTTAATACATTTTTGAATAAGGCTGTAACGTAACAAAATGTGGAAAAAGTCAAAAGGTCGGACTACTTTCCAAAGGCACTGTACATGATACCTGGTCTGGCAATAGACAGACAGATAGGTAGGTCCCCCACCTAAGGGGGACCTAGGCCGGGAAGAAACACAGCCAGCCACAGCCAGGGGATTTGGCCAGTAAATCTCATTGACCCAGGAGACCCTGTTTTATCTGG